>NC_134034.1:4438913-4738913 GCF_964204645.1 Tubulanus polymorphus
TATATATATATATATATATATATATATATATATATATATATATATATATATATATATATATATATATACATATATACATATATATACATATATATACATATATATACATATATATATATATATATATATATATATATATATATATATATATATATATATATATATATATATATATATATATATATATATATATATATATATATATATATATATATATATATATATATACCAGTCTCCAATCTCTCCTCGTTACGGTCAAACTGACCATCGATCGATATCACCGATCCGGTCGAACCTAAAGAGACGAAAATAGACAGAGTACAATATAGTTTCAACTTTCTTTTCCTACATGAAATTCACCCTACATGGCTGAATATCCTTAACAGAGTGACCAAAGAATCAATACTTACAATAGTTTTCTTATATAAACACATTTGATTCAATGATTTAATTCAATTCATTATCATACGCAACAGACATGCACAATCAATTAATTTCCATAACCATAATATCCCATGTTAAAATCCTCACCGACCAAACATCTATTCTAAAGAATGGTCCAGTTTCAGTCATATAAATACTTTTACCATAAGAGCACGGTCTAGCAACATTAACTCTTAGAATACAACGCATAAATAAATATAAATCTTACCTAAAGAGACGAAAATAGACAGAGTACAATATAGTTTCAACTTTATTTTCCAACATGAAATTCACCCTACATGGCTGAATTTCCTTAACAGAGTGACAATAGGACCAGCAGACAGATTAGTACCTCAACTTAGTACCTCAGGCGCAACAATACAGTAATACAGTTTTAACCCATTCAATCCCAATTCCATTGAGATTGACATATCAAAAATCACTCTATTACACACTCTCTCTAGTTTTAAAAATATCGTCTCGATATACTTCATCTAAACTATATGCTAGACCGTTCTCAGACAAATTAAAATTAATAATTACCGAATTCGCTTACTAACAAACAAACTAACTACGAAGAGGTCCAATATCAGGCCCACCCCTATACTTACTTCGAATGTAACATATACAGCTACCTAAACAAAAGGCAAATTAACAACCTCATGAACAAAAACATTTCGCATACGACCAGCCAACTTCTTACCCAAAAATTAGCCCAAACAAGAAACACTTCAAAACTCGCACGTTTCCTCCACAGACGTCCGAATATCTCATAGATAGTAAATGAACCAGTAAGAAGTAAATTTTTCCATTTTTTTATTAATAAAATACTAACGAATTGTACAGTTGATTACACGTATATTTCACTACACTCCTCCCCTGCTTAAAGAAAATCAACAGAATGAATCTCAAGAACTCTGAATGATATTAAGCAATGAGGTAAGTATGAAAGGATTAGAGGAAATAGATTCATCTTTAGCTATACGCATCAATATCTCTGCTCTCCGCTCCCAATCTGGGATACTCGAATTCTCCTCTTTCCCAGTAGAGATACCAGCGTTGCACATCACATAATCATCATATCTAGCTGGCACTTTCCGAGTTCTCCCTGATCTTCTAGGTGGAGTAGGTGGAGTTGACACTTCTTCCTCATCCATAGATCCATCATCATCTCGTTCCTCAACCTCCATAGGTAAAACATGATCTGAGCCGTCACCATTTTCTATCCTTCCGGCAGGTTGCAATTCTGTTGCATTCGACCCCTCCAAAACCGTGATGGCAGCATCTTGACCACTCTGTTCGGGAACACGTAATGTCTCTATATCGTTTACCTTAGTGACTGGCACACGGGGCACTACTGTTTCTATCCCAACATCTCCATCTGTCTCAGTAATCGTTATCGTACACCCATCCATCTCCTCAAGTGGAAGGTCATCCTCCTTCTCTTCTACAGTTTCTTCAGTCTGAATTTTCTCTCCTGTTTTTTCCACACGGTTACTTCCAGTTTCCTTCGATTCAGTTTCTTTGTCATCTCGTAACGGAAATGCCAAACGACAGAGTTGATTACGATGCAAACTCGTCTGTTTTCCTGACCGGATCCCCTCAAGTTCATAGACCGGAAACGCATCGTCCTTCTGTCTAGTTACACGATACTCTTCATCGCACCACCTGCTAGATAGTTTCCCGGTAGAAGCTGGTCCGACGATTCTAACGAGTACGAAATCACCAATTTGAATGGGACCACCGGATACCTTTTGGTCATAATACCATGCGGCTTTGTCGGATTTCTCTTCCATTCGTTCTCTCGCGACCCTCCACGTTTCTGCTATCTCCTCCATAGCACCATACACTTGGTCAAGTGGTAAAACTGGAGTACGTCCAAACATAAGGGTGTACGGAGTAAACCCTGTAGTATCATGAGGGCTGCAGTTGTACTGCCATACTGTCGTAGAAATATCTTCCGCTTGGTTTTCTGATTCGTGTCTAAGAGTCGAAGTCTACTGAGCAGCGTGCCATTCATTCGCTCACAGCATCCATTCCCCATAGGGTGATATGGTGTCGTCCGACTTTTTTTAATCCCAAGGATTGCACACAACTCCGACATCACATTCCCCTCAAAATTCCTTCCCTGGTCGCTGTGCAACGTCTTAGGAATTCCATATCTTACGATGAAATGGTCATAGATGGCACGAGCAGCTGTCCGGGCATGCTGATTCCTAGTAGGGATGACGACACTTAACTTTGAAAAATGATCCGTCAACACCAACAAGTTTTCATACCCATGCGATGGCTCTAACGACAGGAAATCCATGCAGAGCAGCAGTTCAAGCGGTTCACTCGTAACTATATTCTCCTATATTCTCTAATGGAGCAATCTGGGATTTAGCTTTATGAACCGTGCATCTCTTACAACTTCCGATGTACCACTCAACATCCCTAAACATTCCGGGCCATAGGAGTCTGCTATTGACGGCTTCCCACGTTTTATCTCTCCCTAGACGACCTAATCTATCGTTTGCTAGATGGAGGATGTTGCCACTTTCCTCAGGAGGTACCTGCACCTGGACCTCCTCGGCATCGTGCTCCGTCTTCCTCCTCACCACAAGATCGTTCGCCAAGCTCAAAGATGGGAAATACTTACGATATTTTTGCTCCTGACGATTTGTAGGACAGAAGGGCTTCCTCTCTAACAATAATCTGTGAAGCTTCGATATGACAGGATCCTGAGACTGCATCCATTTCAAGTCGATTCTGGAAGGCACATCCCAATTATTCTCATCGGAACTGACTACTCCGGAAATCTGATATGTTTTTTTTCCAGGAACATAGTGCAGCTCTAAATCGTACACGGAAAGACTCTGTAGCTAGCGGTGACCGGTGGCTTCAAGTTTGGCATTTTTCAAAGCGTAAGTCAAAGGATTATTGTCTGTCTCGACTACACAGTGATGACCGTACAGATAGTCGTGAAAGACATCACATGCCCATTTCAGAGCTAGAAACTCGAGCTTTGCCACGGGATACCTGGTTTCTGACGGCTTTAAAGTTCTGCTGGCAAAACCAATCACTCGACGCTGACCTTGCTGCTCTTGATAAAGGACTGCACCAAGTCCTGCAGTTGATGCATCCGTTCTAAGCGTGAACGGCAACGAATAGTCCGCAAAACCCAGCATACGAGGTTGGCATAAAGTAGACTTCAACCGTTGGAATGCATCCTCCTCCGATCCCGTCCATTTTGAGAGTGGGTGCTTGGACTTCCGACGAGTTTGTGGTATATCCTTAAGTAGGTCAGTGAGTGGCTTGGCAATCCGCGAAAAGTCTTTCACAAACCGGCGATAAAACCCAGCAAAACCCAAAAACGAACGTAACTCCGCAACGGACTTCGGTGGTTGCCACTCCGCAATCGCTCTGGTCTTTTCCGGATCATTCCAATTCCTTTTTCTGATATCTTATGGCCAAGATACAGTACTTCAGTGTGCAGAAACTTACATTTAGATGGTTTCGCCTTCGATCCGGCTTTCTCAAACGCTGGAAGACTTCATTATTACATGTGCTGATCTGCTCCCTTCGAAAAAAACAATGATATCGTCTAAATACACCAAACAGGTTTTCAGATTTAAATCACAAAGTACCCTCTCCATAGTTCTTTGAAACGACGCCGCGGCACGGGTTAACCCGAAGGGCATCTTTTTAAATTCGAAGAACCCAAAACCTGGTCCTATGTTGAACGCCGTTTTTTCTCGATCTCTATCCGCCATCTTTTACTGCTAATACCTACTCTTCAAATCTATCACGGTAAACCTATCGCATTCAGATAAGTTTTTCAGCACCTCGTCGATTCGTGGTAAGCTGTACCGGTCCGGTATCGTCTTTCGGTTGAGCTCACGATAGTCCACGAAAAACGTAATTCCCCATTTTTCTTCCTTACAAGGACGACTGGACTTGAGTAAGGGCTGATTGAGCGACGGATAACACCCGCCTCTAACATCATTTTAAGATGTTTCCGGACTTCTTCCATTCCAGGCGGAACATGACGATACCGAAGGTTAATAGGTTCCTCATCCGTCATTCGAATGGTGTGTTCAGCTATGTCGGTTGTCCCCAGATCTAGATCGTCGAGCGCAAAGATATGCTTCCACTTAGTGAGTAGTTGTTTCAGCATGTCTTTCCCCTCATCAGTTGAAACTCCTGTCACATCAATCGATTTAAGGAATTCCTCATTTGTAACTTCCGTACCTTTTTTTTACCTCAGCATCTTCAGAATGCGTATTGACATCGCCCGCAACAACCTCCGTGACGGGAACTATACTGCTGATTACTGTCTTGTTCGGTATAGTCACTTTCTTCTCACTGGCATTCCTCATACGAACTGCAACTCGGCAACATCGTACAGCTGGGAGTACAGACACAGTGGGAACAACATACAGCGATCCTGGAATCACAAGAGAGTCTCCGGACGTCATAAAACAATTAAAATTACTATTTACAGAAGATCGAACTAACCTCGGAATTTGGTTCAACATCAACACAACGGGTAGTTTTAACATAACATGTGGAACCATCAATACTCGAGTCGGGTGGAACCAACGGAATAGAACCGAAACACTTCAGCGCGTTAGTGCCCAATAACACAGGAACTCTGTCATCGTAGTCCGTAGAGAATTCACCACGAGAAATAACACGTTCGACAAAGAATCGTTGTATTCAACACTCAATTAGCAATAACCCTGAAATGGTAAGTCGGCACGCTAACAGTTGAAACTGAAAACCCAGGGCACAAATCATTTAACGGATATACAGGTACATCTTTGCCAAAATGATTCAATAAAAACTCACGTGATACTGTTGACACCATTGAACCCGAATCTATTAAGCCAAAACATTCAATGCTACCTTTCTTAAGACTTACTTCATTTGGTGCTCCGATAAGGTCCGCAGTACTGAGGCTTTCTACTTGCCCGTCCGCTCGTTGCCTCCAGGAGTGGACGTCTGATCGTTTCCCTGACTCTGCTACGGGCAGAACTTTCCAATATGTCCTTTCTGTTTGCAACCGTAGCAGATCCTTTCTTCTAGTGGTACCAACGGCTTCCGGTTATTTCCTCTCCGCCATCCAGTTCCCTTCCAGGGCCGTCGGACGGAACAGGGGCGGCAGGGGCGGCCAAAGCCGCCCCACTTTTTTGCTTAACAAAATTTTTTTCAAAAGCACGCTGTACCGCGTAGCAGCTCGTCGTTCTCTGTACTAGGTGGTTGGCTCACGACTTCTGCTTCTCATGCTTCTGTGAATGAGACCGTAAAATGACCCCAAAACGCATCCCCGGCGATTGAATTTTCAAATTTTTTCAAATTCTCTTCTCTGAACTTCCAATTTCTCTGTTCGAGTCGCTGTTCTTTGGGCTATTCCATATCTCGCTGCATTTTCTCGAATTGTTTCATCAGCGTTTTCAGCTGACCGAGCATATCACCCTCTGTAGAGGAAACTGAGGTTTGCTGAACCGTAGCCTTCCTGAAAACTTTCCTACACCCGCTACATCCTCTTCTACCTCAGACTTCGCCTTTCGCGCCTCAGTAACTAAACGGCGGAAGGAATGCGGCGGCTCCTTGAATGTTCGAATTGCCATCTTCAGCGGCAACGAGTGCAAGCCTCTCCAAAATTGCACCTTGAGGGATTCCTGGGTAATATAAGCCTTCCAAGATGGAGTTGATCTGATTTTTTATGCGATCTCCCCCAGTCTGGATGACCAATCTGCTATCGACTCCGATTCTCGTTGTATTGCTTGGTGAAACTCCACCATTAATTCTTCCGCTGTGTGGACTTCCCCAAATGTAGCTTCCATCCTATCGACTATCTCAGCGACGGTGACCAATTCGATTTCATCATACACATTAGTTAGCCAAGCAATGCCGTACCCCGCAAAGATGATCGGATGATGCGTAAACGAACTGCTTCCGATAATGACGTATCTCTCATTAACCCTCGTACTTCTTGTCGCCATTAAAGGTATGAAACCTCTCCTTCTGATTCGGATCCACTAAACTGACCAATTCGTGGTGCTTGGATTGAGATGTTTTTCACGGCTTGGATAGATTCTCGATAAGAAGTTGCAGCTACATCATTGACGGATTCAACCGAAGGCTTTGAAGCTGAAGTACCCGGTGCTGTATAAGACAATTCCTTCTTCACTGCCTCATGGATGTGTCCCTCCATTTTCCCTACTAATCTGCTTTTTGTTCTCGTAGGTAGGCTTGAGAATGTCTTAATCATTTCCGCCAGCTTCGTCTCTTCATCAAAAACTTCTCTCAAAAACTCTTCGTGCGACGCAACAGACATAACATACTCACCCTGGCTCACCTGAACCCTCGAGCCATTCAAGCGTCGTGCATCTGAAACTGAGCGAGCATTGCTAAACGTTATAAACGTTATAAAAATACCCCCGAGGCTAGAAGACTGGCTGGAAGCTTCGACCTTGCCACACCCGGAGAAATATTCCTCACAAAATTTTCTAATCCCCCTATTAGGACAGACCTCTCGCATAGAGCCATAATATGCTCGCAGACAATAATTGCTCCAAAACAAAATTTTAAGCTTATTTAGCAAATCACATGCAAACCTAAGAAAAACAACACAAATGATAACTTAAGCATGAAACCGTAAACATACACGAATTTAAATCAAGCAACTTAATTTAAATAAATAAGCAATAAATAATAACTGAAATGCTTTACAGTATAATTCAGGTAATAAAATCAACTCAAATTAAAATGAATTTCATCATGGTCATGCATAGACGAAAACACAAAATTAAATGAAATTGTCAATATCTCTCGGTCACCTGCACAAAATCACCACCATGCAAACTAAATTGAGTTCAAGAACTAAAGCACAGGTCGGCAGATTGCAAGCAACTAATATTCTACCGTCTACCAATAAGTAGAAATTTTTCACTCACGAAATCGATGAATTCACTTCCAATTCCGATGGCGTTGATGATCATTTACAAGTGGACTTAACATTTCATACACTGGTACCAGATTTACGACCAATCATCACACCTCACACCGGAAATTACAGAAGTATTCTTCATCGCAAGATCGGAGAATTCGTTATCGTAGGATCGTCTACACTGGACGGGCAGATGTCCGTGGTTGACACTTTAATGTTGATTCGTTTCAATTTTATCCATTTCCCGGACGAGCCCCAATATGTCGCAGAGCGGTATTTTCCTCCGAGTAAATTACACGTAACTCTCAGTGAGGTTTTACTCATATATATATATATATATATATATATATATATATATATATATATATATATATATATATATATATATATATATATATATATATATATATATATATATATATATATATATATATATATATATATATATATATATATATATATATATATATATATATATATATATATATATATATATATATATATATATATATATTTTCTTATTTTCTTCCCGAACTGCGCAATTCGAGACGCGAATCAAAACGACAGGATTCCCATGTGTGCAATTCCACTATCTCGAGTAGCCGTGCTGCATTAACAGGGCTAACCAGTCTCCAATCTCTCCTCGTTACGGTCGAACTGACCACCGATCGATATCACCGATCCGGTCGAAACTAAAGAGACGAAAATAGACAGAGTACAATATAGTTTCAACTTTATTTTCCTACATGAAATTCACCCTACATGGCTGAATTTCCTTAACAGAGTGACCAAAGAATCAATACTTACATTAGTTTTCTTATATAAACACATTTGATTCATTAATTTTATTTAATTCATTATCATACGCAACAGACAGTATAGACTTTGATTTTAGTGTAGACAGCGTGGACATCGTCAGCGTGGTACCTTACTATGCCTTATAGTATATATAGACTTTGATTTTAGTGTAGACAGCGTGGACATCGTCAGCGTGGTACCTTACTATGCCTTATAGTATAAAATGTGATTTTAGTGTAGACAGCGTGGACATCGTCAACGTGGTACCATACAATGCCTTAGTAGACTTTGATTTTAGCGTGGACATCGTCAGGGTGTAACTTACTGTGTACGTGTAAAGTCGACTTTGATTTTAGTGAATGAGTGATGTGATATTTACAGTGTAGAGATCGTGGACAGCGTGATATACCTAAGTATTAGACTAAACATTTTAAATTAACTTGACATTGACCGGTGGTCCGTTGTATTAAAAAAAATGCTCACTCCTAATATGCCTAAACCTCACCCTAACCCTAATCCTTGATCAAACCAACTATCTAAACATGACTGAATCCTTTATCATAAAATTGCGCAATTTGTGAGTTTCATTATTCCAAAAAGTAGGTCTTATGTTCATTATGCCTAAATCTAAACCTAACCCTAACCCTTATCATTCAACTAACACGATATGTGGACCTACTAAAACCTTAAACATAACATATTCGACGCATGCTAGTAGACTACGCAATTTGGGAAGATTCCACAGTCGTATTGCTAAACCTAACCCTAACCCTAATCCATGATCTAACTTAAGAATAAAACCGATTAAAGCGTATTAATTGAGGATACGATGGTCTTTCCTCCTTCGAACGTATATATATCATATTTCAGATTTGATAGTCAATAAAGTGAAATTGAATTGAAAATATGTAGTTTGTTTCATATAAAGAAATTGGATTGAATTGCAAATTTTGAGTTTGTTCAATAAAATTTTATTCAATTGAATTGAGATTTGGTAATTAGTATTGATTTTGGAACTACTAGCACCACGTAGTGGAAGGGTGACCCATACTGCAGTTAGACCTAAATCTTACCTAAAGAGACGAAAATAGACAGAGTACAATATAGTTTCAACTTTATTTTCCTACATTAAATTCACCCTACATGGCTGAATTTCCTTAACAGAGTGACAATAGGATCAGCAGACAAATTAGTACCTCAACTTGTCGTCGAGGCGCCACAATACAGTAATACAGTTTAAACTCATTCAATCCCAATTCCATTGAGATTGACATATCAAAAATCACTCTATTACACTATCATATACATACAGGGAGAATTACATTTAAATTTAAGTTCAGTTCAAATTCATGAGATGCAAAGCTGTTTAACTACTAACCCAACCGATTGACTATCGATGTAGGTCGGTGTACGCTTAGAACTGGTTAGCGGGTACGAGTACCAGTTAATAGATAACGCTGTCCCTTTTGAATCGTTATATTTGTGTCCGGCTATGTGTAACTGTAGCATTTTTCGTGGCATGTTGAACTGGCAAATGGTAAATCATTCGGCAGACATATATGTACGTTTGGCATCGTTAAACAGATCATTATGATAATTACGGTTGGGATAGTGCACAGCTGTAAGAGTATATTCAAACCGAATACATTCATTTCAGGTTATTTAGATCAAATCGGCCAACACGCCAATAATTTGCAGTTCAATCCTGCGGGTAAGACCAAACGGAACAGAACGGTGAACATAGTAAGTAAAAATCATTCCCATAAGTTTTAATATCATGCACGAAACCTCAAATGCATAGTTAATGCAGCTTATACAATGGATTCGTGAAACGGCTACTAATCTATGTAATTAACAACGTTTCGCTATAATCTATCTCACCATCTCCGATGAATTGTTTCTGGTGAATGTGTATGTATGTGCTAGTAACACTTGTACCGCTAGGAGTAAAATGATTTAACGACGCTCCGAACGTCTATTATTTGGAGCCTGTCACAAGCCTCAACAAGGAACTTGATATAAACTGACTTGATATCACTGTCTAAAACATAAAGTGAGAATAATGATGAAATTCATCAACTTCTGTGAGGCAGTCCTCATGATTATCACCGCCCTTTATGTTGTCACAATCAGGACATGAACGTACGACATTCGAAATACAAGTAAAAATACTCCAATTACACAGCATTTAGAATGTGCGATCGAAAACTAAATGAATACGTAACTCTTCTAAAAGTTGACCTGTTTACTTTCTTATTTAGAATTGAAATAAAGAATAAATAAGATTTCTACTATGCCTGAACACTCTTGCTACGAATGGAACCAAGATTTTTATCTAGGCTCACCTACCGGGCAACCCGATATGTCGGATAGCGAAGAAATAATGGTCAAACGCTTTTACAACGTACTACAACGCTCACTGTACGAAACCAACAATCCGGAGACCGAGGACCGCGCGGGGATACCAAGGAAGAAAGTACCAGAATCTGGGATAACAGTCGTCATATTGTCATCGCCGTTAGAATGCTTGCAGATATTGCTACAGGGCGGCGAGTCTTGTCCCGGCAATGTGCATCTCGTTCTGTCAACTTCTTGGTTATCAGTGAAACAAAGCGATCGAAATCCGTCGTTGAAAACGGTCTATCTGCACAAAGCGATATCGATGTACAAGGGAGGCTACAGTTATTTAGACGTGTTCGATGCACCGCGACGGGTGACTTACTTAATGAATAACTTAACCGATGAGGCCGAATTTGAAAATGGTTTAGATTGTCCGACCTCGTGTTCGATTAACGAGAAAATAGATGACATAATTAGGACACGTATGTTAATGGCCAAAGCTGGTATATCTTACCCGGAGAGTTTGGTTTTCTGTTACGACGTTTCCGGATATGAATTACCGCCGGATGATGGAAGTATAAATTTGGTTGAAGTCGATTATACGCAAATAGAGGATGTTGTTGGCGAAATGATAGAGCGATTCCTGCCAGATGTCGACTTCCTGAATGACAAGGTACGATTCCTGGGTAATTTAAGATGGTTTTCTACGGCCGCAAGCGTCGTACGCGTCGCAAAGGCTCGGTGATCTACGCACCCTTGCGACAACCAGCGGCGCCTATAATGCTTGTTAATCGAAGCTGTTCTATATACCACCTCCGACGTTTTGATCCTTTATTTCACAATCAGGACCCAATTCCAGACTAGTGAGTTAGAGTTATCTCAGGTTTTAAGGAACCCAAAGTCGAATCATAACTGGACTCTGTTTATCTGCTATTTATATGCACCATTTTTTGGGAAAGCGATTCAGAAATAAACTTCTACCTGAATTTGCTTTCGTTTTCATTTATCAGCCATAGTTTACTCAGAACGCGCTCACGTGATGCTGAAAAACCGATCCGTAATCGCCCGCGATCACGTCGCTTATTCATTGGCAAAATGCGATACAAGTGGCACACCATTACGGTGCGCAAAGCCGTTCTTCAGCATTAGGCAAGCGTATTCTAAGGAGATCACTTGCTGAAGGATTAAAGCAAAGGCGGGCTAATGCAAATCCATTGTCTTTTCTTCTTAATGGATGTCCTTAATGAAATGAACTGATGCATAATATACGCAGATAGACAGGTATTTAACGATATAACGGATCGAATCGTTGCACGGAGAACGTAATCGGTTGTCACAACCGCTATCGCAAAAGCTCTTTTATATACATTATGATAGGTCGTCGTAAAACCGATCGGAAACTCATATAATGATGATGAACCAGCGACCAGCATTCATAATTACGTCGAATATGAAGCCATTTGTAAGAGAGCGGTAACTGTTCTGTCTACACCTGGAAATGGCGTATTGATAGAGAGGTTCTGTGACCCGGGTCCAACGGGTAAGCTTATGTTTCATTGAAGTGAAATCAAGAGCATAAACATAAAATTTTATGATGGTAACTGATTCGGGCCAAATTAAAGGAATGACATTGACACGTAATCTGTACCGATTTTTTACACTTAACGAACACTATTTCTTATTAATAAGATTACGTACCTTTGAACTAATTTATCATTCAAAAGTCAGGTAAAAACCAGCTTTTCGTTTTAGCGTTGTATTTCTCATTGTGCTTTTAATGTGGTGTTTTCGTGTTATGTATTTTGGGTAAAGATTAAGTGTCATATTACTTTTCATCATTTAACCTGCAAACCAGCCAGTTTACAATAAAAAGGGTCCCAAGATTTGGAATCAATTTAGTCACTCAGAAAAAACAGGTTAAAGCTTAAAGAAATGTTCAAGTCAAAGATGAAACGCCGATTATACATATCCACTTATTAATTGATCTTCTTTTAGTCGTTCACTTTATGCGGCTATTGATGTATCTATATATCTCTGTATTTATCGCAAATAATATTGTACAGTAGCCAACTACTCAATTTATTTATTTAGCAAACCTTTTCTACACGCCTTGCTTTTTCTGAAACCCCAGTTTTATATTACAACATGATGTAATTTACGTGCACATTTCTGCAATTTATTCCTGAATAGAAAAATGAATAGTAACAAGAAGAAGTACTATTTGATAAAATTACAGTTGATGCGAAAAACGATATTTCCTTCCGAATAAGAACTATTGTGTGTAGAGGGCGCTGCGACGAACCAATCACCACTGGCTTTATATGCAGAGTCGGTCGTAAAAACGAGCCAATCACCAGCGACAACGCGGTTCCACAATCGATAGAATCGACGCTGCAGCTGTGGGGCTTTGGAGTGCCAGAAATAGATAGAATTAAAGAACAGTTGGTGAACAAATCCCAAAATTTGCTCGGAAAGATAATTCTATATGAAAAAAACCACAATGCCGCGGAACTCACCGATTTAAAAACAGATATGATTAGTAAGTGAACTGCGTGATCGAAATGAAGTCAAAGTCATCTATTATCGTAAGCCCTTTTTATATATTAGGAGAACGGATCCGCTTCCGAGAATTCCGCAAAATCATCGAAAATTTTATACTCCTCCGTGACACCACGTACTAACTTGTTTTCATAATTTTTCAGCTGTTGATTACATTTTGACGAAATGCGACGGTCTGTACGTTCCGATCGGTATCGGAGTGAAAACTCGTCGAAGCCTGGCGAGCTGTCAAGTATTTGAGTTCATCAGTAATCCAGATACGAACCTGCATTCAGGAGCGTTGGTTGCTCCATTGATCGAGATGATGTGCGAAAAATCTCAGAGGTATGCGATGTGGGGCAAAATCCTATTAATGTTAAGCAAAGGACGATCTGCTAAAAAGTTCATGTGGAATGCTGCTCGCGAAGACAATATCAAGGTAATTCCTCATATTCTCTTCTCGTCAAATTCTTCGCATCTCTCATCGCAATTCATTCAGCAAACATCGGTAATTACATTCTTATTTGTCTAGTCCATATTGATCAAGTTGACAAACTCCAATGCCTAAATATGTCCTTAACCGTTTTGCAACAAGTGTTTACCATTTTTACTGGGCACAGTTAACCGTAATTGGGCTCAACTCCGTTTTCTGGTTAAGTAGTTCTGGCGGCGAATAACAGTACATACAAATTAATACGCCAAGGGCATTGTCGAAGAAATATCCTTCGACAATCCGACAATCAGAAGCATTTTCGAGGAGATTTTTTTCGACAATCCGAGACAATCAGAAGCATTGCAGAAGAAATATCCTTTTGACAATCCGACAATCTGAAGCATTGTTGAGGAAATATCCTTTGACAATCCGACGATCAGTAGCATTCTCAAAGAAATTCCGGCTTAAATTTCCTTACATGAACCTGAAGTGGCTGGGATCGAGTCGCTGCTGGTTTGCGCGGATTACCTATACAGAATGTTGCTGGGATTGGGGAGGGGCTGGTCGTTTGCGTGGATTACCTATATAAGTGGCTGGGATCGAGGGGCTGTGTGTTTGCGTAGATAACCCCTATATTAAATAAAGTAGCTGGGATCGAACGACTTGGTATTTGCGAAGATTACCCTCGTACAAAGTGGCCGGGATTGAAGGACTGTATGTCGAAATGTCGGATACCGGGCGAGCGGGTTTTAATTTTTATATAACAAAAGACAATTGATGCGCATTTGACTTATTAAAATTTTCATTAGGGAAATTTTATTACGAGGACGGCATTGAGGTTTTATGAGAAACTAGGGTAAATGAGCTCAAATAGACACATTAAGAAATAAATATTTATTATGTGATTGTGGGATTGTCGATTTCCTCGACATTGCTTGGTTTCTGATTGGTGGATTGTCGAAGTAGATTTTTTCGACAATGCTTCTGATTGTCAAAGGGAGGTCTCCGGACATGGGACAAAATCTGCATTACGCAGTCTGCCCCTACGATATCGCACTAATCAAGCAGAAAACGGAGTTGAACCAACCGTTACGGGTTGCCCCACAACGCGAGACAACTAGTAACCCTCTACATATTGACCACAACACTTGATTCTTTAAATTCTGGCTTGATTCTGGCTCCTAAAAACTGGAAACTAATTTAAGACATGGCCCACAACGTGTGGTAAATGCTTGAAACCATTCGTTGGTTGAAGATCGTGTTATATGACAGTAAGGCGTCGATCTGTCCATAATCCATATGTGTCTGTCTATATCAGTCCATATGTGACACAGTTATTTCTTTACTTACCAGCAAATGTTATTACTGAAATCAAGTGACAGTGAAATTACGTGCACTTACCGGGGTCGTAGTCAGTAACCTGACTGTAGTTTAGTTTCACCATCGGATGTTTTCACGAACCACATTCAGGAATGAGAACGTCATTTTTGCAGGCAATTTTCGTAATCCAATTTGACTGATGATGAGTAATTTGCCTGGCATTTTCTGGTCTTTTGATATATTCGACTAATTTTTGTTGTAATCAACGCACAACAGATTCGTAGTTTGTTTGATACCTATAACACCTCACTTGACGATCTTAATCCAATTTGGAAACGTGTGGAGGGTGCTGGCACCTGTGGACTGAGGCCAGGACACACCACAAACTAACGAAACGAAACGACGGAATTGAAAAAAATTAACACTTACTCACATTTTTCTTAAAGCAGAATTTATTTTTGCATTATCTATTATTGAAAACACGAAGATTTGAAATTTAAGTTGGAAAACCATCAAAAATAAAAATTGTCGTTTCGTCCTCGAAGTTTAATATAAATCCTTGTAGGTCACCTTGTCTATCATGCCACATGTATGCAATACAGAGAAATGGCGGCCAATGGCGAAATTTGTGGAGAAATTAATTCATTTCTAAAAATAATGTTGATAAATCATTCGAAACATAAAGTTGGATTATTTCGAAAGGTACCTGTGTTAGTTTGTGAATTAAGCCATTAATTGTGGACTGAAGTCAATAGAAAGTATATTTTTGATGTGTTACTTTTTTCGACCGTGTTTTGGCCCTTGCCATCCCTAACGATGGTATAAGCTCATCCGATTATAAAAATCTTACCACCAACGATTAGGTAACTTACTACGGGGATCGAACCCCGGTCTCGTCAGTAGACCAATAGAACAATTCGATAATTTGTAATACAGCCTGATGTCATTTGTTTAACGACGAAATGCTGGAGAACGGGTTACTAACGCTCAGACACATAACTGTGACCTGTCTATTCATTCGCAATTTTAAATCCAGTTGTTGGCGTTTTTCATTATCACGCGCGGGTAATCTAGGTAAACAAACACTGATTGACAAAAGTAAAAGCAATTTTTTTGTGAATTGAAGGTTTATTCTAATTGCAAGACCCTTGCTAAAAAAAACTGATAAATAAGATACGCAAAACAACTGATAAGGTCGAGGGTCGTGTGTGACAGAAATGGTTTTCAAAATCACTGTTGAAAAGCGATCAACTCTAAGCCTATAGTTTTGCGTCTGCTTGCAAATCGAATTACTCTCGAATTCTGCTTTCGATTTAGATAATATTGGTTGACCGCAAGGTGGGCTACATCCCAGATGTTATTCAGTTCATCGAATACGATTTTTCTGACCATACCCGAGACGAGGAGCACGCGGTGAATATTATACAACTTCTCAACAGCAGCAGCTGCGCTGGTCTCAAGATCGACGGTTGTTGCACAGTTTCAGAAGACTGCACTTCACTGTGCGCTCAGATTAGTGAAAAACTGTCGCTGAATTGGGTTGACGTAAGCGCTTCCAGAATCGCGAAGAAGAAATCGTCGACGCTGAATATTCTGCACGGAAATCGCAGCGAATTGAAGCATTTTCCCCAGGCGCGAATTTACGCCGATAAATGCATTCATATCGAAACAGAGCGAGACATAGACGAATCGCCGGTAGAATACCCGTGCATTATCAAACGAGAGTTCGGAGGAGGGGCGATCGGTGTGAAACTCGTGCGGAACAAAAACGAAGCCATGAGTTTTTTCGCATTGGTTGAAAGTAAGATTAGATTTGAGGAAAACGTACCCGTAACGGGAAAGAGCTTCGGAACTAGCATGCTGATGATGAACTTTTTTGAAGGAACCGAGCACGACGTCAATATTGTTATATACAAAGGTCAATTGATTACGGCAATAGTCACTGACAACGGCGCGACGAGGGAGGCGTCATTTCTCGAGACGTCATTGTGTATGCCGTCGTGTCTGTTGCCGGACCAGGTCACCCAGATGAAAATCGCGGCTTACCAATGTTGCAAAACAATCGGTCTAATCAACGGCGTTTATAACGTGGAAATGATGATGACGTCTTCCGGGCCGAAACTCATCGAAATCAACCCTCGTATGGGAGGATTTTACGCGGGGAACTGGATAAAAGAATGTTACTGCGTTGATTTCGTGCGATGCGTCTATATGTGCGCCTGTGGAGTTAGACCGCACGTTTACAAACCCGCACCACGCGGTCAACTACTGGGCATCACGTGTCTACAGTCGATTCATGCCCATATACGGGATATGATGGATGAAATCAACGATTTATGCGATAGCGGTGAAATTCTATTCAACCCAATCATTTCTTATACAGCCGGTGAACCAGTCGACAGAGATACCGAAAAGCCCATTTGTTATTTAGCTGTGAAAAGCAATGATTTGGACGAAGCCAAGAAAAAACTACTGAGAATATGTGGACGATTCGGAATCTCGACTGAAGAATACAACGTTCGTGAAATTTTGCAAACCTTTCGCAAGAGACCGATGAATTACGTAGGAAAAACGTTGAAATCATAATTTCGATCGTTTATCTTTGATTTATCTCGTGTTGATATTAGATTTTTATCACAATTACGATTATTCTATCTTATTTCATCCTGCACATTCACCGAGAATGTACATCCCTAATGATTATCGATTATTTCCTTGTGTGAAGTCAGATGTTGTTCCATAAACAAATCATTCGCTTGAATTTATGTCATTTTTATAGCCATAACATTAATCCGCTCTGTGAGAGGATTTCGGAAGTCATTGCGTCCGTATCGTCAATATCGGTCATCTATTCGGCGCGGTGTAAGCATCTGACGTCAAACACAATGACTCCGTAATAATCCCGAATAATAATCATTCGGCGCGGTGTAACCCCCAAGCCAGTCGGAGGAGATAAACGCTATCACGTTCGTGTTACCATCGCGGGTTGGATCTCATCGCTGCTCCCAATAAAAGTCAAGTCTTCGAATAACTGCCGAGGGAAATAAATACAGCTAATAATTTCGTTATGAATTTAAAGCGACTTCCATAAATATCCAGTGAAATAGAAAGACTTTTCAGTTAGAGGCTGTCCGTTAAGGGAACAACTTGAACAAGAGAGAACAAGATTAAAACGTGTCGTATCTTGAAATTAAAAACTGTCCAGTTATACCTATAACAACTCCACAGCTACGATATGCACCTGGTTTGATAACATGAATATATATTCTGTATTTATCCGAAATATCGGCTCACTAAATACAGATCATTATTTGTAGCAACAAGATACAGGCCATGCACCTAGATTACATTCGCTGTATCCATTTTGACATCCGCAACACCCCATTTAACCGACCAGCACTTACATCCAACATCGCGTATGTTTCTATCGAGCGACACTTCTGAATGATAAAAATTCAGTATCGATATATCGATCAGTTTTACGACGTGGCCGAATTGACACTAGATGCACTTTTATACCGTATAGGGATGACGTCAAAATAGATGCTATCATTTTGTAAAGTCTCCTGGACCCAGTTTCGACAGTTATTGTTTAAGTCTGAATTAATACTTTGAATGAATTCATTCCTTTCAAATTTTCATCTTCGAAATATCGATGGTATTCCCTTTTATTCAAAGGATCATCGATATACATTGATTTGATTCTGCTAATTAGAATGTGCCTAAAATGGCGTCCCTTTAAAAACCCTCCACATCTGCCGGTGAAAAATAAAATTTTTATTTTGAAATTGGAAAGTACGGATACAGATGTAGTTGGTCGAATTTATAACTTTTGTTCAAATCGAAGAGTGCATCGTCGTATATTAAAGTTCTGGTTCGTGTTAAAAAATCGAGGACGGCCTGAACGGGCATGCGACTAATAAAGAAGTTTCCAGTTTCTAGGCGCCATTTTGTGGCGGTCCCGCGAGGTCCCCATTGTTGCGATAATTTGCGCTCATTTTTAAAACATACGTTTAGATTGAATATCATATAGTTATGCAGTCCCTTGCTCGACGAAATCAATTTACACACCATTTTAAAGGAAATGAAATGCAGATATTTGCTGGCGATTCTTGGAATTTTTGAACGCAACAATTGAGAACAGTGACGATGTGAAACCAAGGACCGCATATCTTAACCGTGCGTAAAAGAAATCGCAATATTTATTAATTTTAAAATATCTAAGTATCGCTTAAAGCTATATTTCCAATTTTCACAGAGGTTAAAGAGGGTTATTTGCAGTTAAAGCCTGCGTTGAATTTTTCAAAATATATTTCCTGACGACTGATCTGTACCCGCTTGAGTTTGAGATTACGCAAAAGGGGTCTCCCACTGCGCATTGCAATTTCACTGAACATTGAGATTTGCGACAAGAAATTTTTAAATGCAATTTGATTTCTTCACATTTTCCATGGGGATATTTTGAGATGATAATCCATATCTTCTTTGTACCGTATTTTGGCGGGAGCAATTCGTTAATCTGGTTTCGGGATCCGGTTTGTCCCGCTATTGAAGTGTGAACGGCCCAGTTGAGGAATTGTCGTATACAGCCCGTCCAGCCTAGCGCCGATTTTGTGTTCGGTGAAATCAAACGTTTTAGAGTCGATGGTGAAATGTGCCAGTCAATTTAAACGCTTAGGACATATTTAACACATATCTCTCTCTGGTAATCCCTCATTCTGGGATCATACGATGAATTTAATGAATCTCAACCTTCTTGCTGGAAAACATCGACCAGAAAACCTTACTGATATAAAATTCCAATATAATATTTAAAGGGGTTCATATCTGTCCCCCATTTGATATTCTGTTTTAGGGGGTCAACGTCCAGTTTGGCAACTTTCAGCTGCGCCGCATATTCAAAACTATATAAAAACTTAGATTTTTTTCTAGTGTCCAACCATGAGTGGTACATTCGGTTGAAACGCAAATTAGTTTCTCAACTAGGCCACATTTGCAACCAACACAGAAAGTCCCCACTCTAACAAGAAATCCTTTAATTTCCCAACGCTAAAAAACTCGAATTCATCAAAACACTCAAAGTCCATTTTCAACCATACGAAAATAAAGGTAATATATAACCATCAGAAGCAATATTGATAATTACAAACCAGTATAAAATCTTATTTTTGCGATTTCTTTTCACAAATCTCAATGTTCAGTGAAATGGCGGTGCGCAGTGGGAGACCCCTTTTGCGCGTAATCTCCAACTCAAGCGGGTACAGATCAGTCGTCAGGGAAGACATTTTAAAAAATTCAACGCAGGCTTTAACTGCAAATAACCCTCTTTAACCTCTGTGAAAATTGGAAATATAGCTTTAAGAGATACTAAGATATTTTAAAATTAATAAATATTGCGATTTCTTTTACGCACGGTTAAGATATGCGGTCCTTGGTTTCACATCGTCACTGTTCTCAATTGTTGCGTTCAAAAATTCCAAGAATCGCCAGCAAATATCTGCATTTCATTTCCTTTAAAATGGTGTGTAAATTGATTTCGTCGAGCAAGGGACTGCAGAACTATATGATATTCAATCTAAACGTATGTTTTAAAAATGAGCGCAAATTATCGCAACAATGGGGACCTCGCGGGACCGCCACAAAATGGCGCCTAGAAACTGGAAACTTCTTTATTGGGTGTTAACAGTAGTCAAATATATAAGCCAACATTTAGGAACTGGGTCCTGAGATCGAAATAAGGTCTTATTCGCTTACTTTCAGTGGAAACAACTCGTAAAATGACTACCGCGACCTCGACAATTAAAATGAAGATCTGTAAAAATGTTTAAGATTCAAATATGTACAACTGCTACCTACAGTTTATTATCAGTTTTTAGCAATTCTGATTCGTGTTGCCATTCGTGGTACCTCTCTTCAAGATTGTAGATTGGTGAGATTCAAAGCTCGTGTGTCAGAGAATTCAGCCTTAGAGAATCATGATGAACCACGCCAGATGGAGGGTATTTTATACAATTCCAGTATAAGAGGCTTAGCTCAGACATTGCGAACTCGGTGGTGTCAATCTGGAATAAATGTTAATCATTGCATACATAATGAACGGCTTTACCGAATTCTATTGAAATAGTTTTCCACCCCAACAAATTAGAATCTGCCGTTTCAGGTTTGAATACGATACACATCAATTCAAGTTTACTCAGTGCATCAAAACATAGTTGAAAATCTATAGGACTATTCAAGTAGCCCCATAGCCTTGACATATCTGCGGCATATATAAAGGGCCTACCATACGTCTGCAACCATCAAAATAACACGCTCATGGGTTCGGTGGACGGAAACGCCCCCTAAAAAAATGGTACTGGCTACGGTGAAGTACGGTACAGCTTATAATCAAATTGACGCATCAATTGACGAATTATGCGCATCGTTCGTGTGTTGAACGCATTATGTTCTAGTTAATCGTAGTTCCAATTGAAACGCGTCGTACACGCGATTGGATGACGTTTTAAAACCGATACATCGATGTACGGTACGCGTTTTATTTATTTTCAAAAGGCCGATCAATGTCCGTTTTACACGTAAACGAAACGGTAAATAAACGTTAACGATGTCAGTTTGATTCTTAACCTTAGAATGCCCCTGTGCGAATCGGAAAAAAAGAGCAATTGATATTGTTGAAAATTTTTAAACTTGACCCCACACCTTCGAACACTTTTGAAAAAATGTGCATTAAGTGTTTAATTAATCCAACCAATTTTATTTAAGAAGGAAGGTCTTCGGAGAATTTTGATTTAAAAAACACGTGTAATCGTCTACAGGGTCGCTTGGTTAGAATTTTGAAGAAACCGCATATTCATTGACGACTTATTCGACACCGTGAGTGTTACTGCATTGGAACTTGTCGATCTCTTAATCATCCGCGCGGAGGTCCAGTGAAGTAGAATTCCCCCTGTACACAATGCAAAAAAGAGCAGCAAGTATAGTTAAAAAACGTTTAGTCTAGACCCTGCAAGCCCCTGGCTTCTAATTCGTCGGAGGCTATTTTTGCGCAGCCCGATAGCCCTGAAATTCCCCAGGCTTATAGGGACGCAATAGGTGGTTAGCTATTAAAAACGCACGTACACATGTGCGGTGGACGGTAACTTACCTATAAAAACCGTAAAAGATATTGTATTCATTGATATTTTCGAAATTCTTAAAACCATATACACTGAATATCTAGTTATTTCAAACAATTAATTTCTGTATATAAACATCTATATTTGTCCACAGGGGGCACGTGGTTAGAATTTTGAAGATACCGTTTATTCGTAAACGACTTATACGATTCACTGGGAATGCAGTCTCAAATGTTTTGTGACTTTCTCAAAATGTATCAAAAATTTAAGTAATTTTTAGTTCATAAGTCTTCAAATATTCATAAATGAACAGTTAAAAATTGTTGAAACATGTCGACTCAGCCGTAAAATCAACCCATTCACAGTCCCGAATGTGGGATAATGTCGGGCTTTAGAGAACATAATGCCCCCGAGGTCTTCACATTTACAGATAAGATTATGTAAGCGTGTCGCGCGTTACACCGGATAGGCACACAATAGAAATATGAGCCGCACGTTCATTGATCATCACCAATTAAGAGGACCGCTATTGTGAAAATTGACCTTGGGAGGAATATTCCTCCCAAAGTCAATCGATGGAAACTTGACCAAGGGGTCTGATATTCAAACAATTGACTTTGGGAGGAATATTCCTCCCAAGGTCAAACGAAGAGAATTTGACCTTCAGTTCTGATATTCAAAGTATCGACTTCGGGAGGAATATTCCTCCGACTGTCAAACGAAGGAAAATGGACCTAGGTCTGATATTCGAAATATTGACTTTGGGATGAATATTCGTCCAAACCTCTAACGCTAAAAACCTGAGCTTTTAGAATGATAGGTCTACATAAATGATATTGATGTAATTGTTTTTAATGAATAGTATACTATAGCGACGAAACCAGACATATTTGGGCAATTTGATTATTAATATACACTGTATTTGAGGGTCTGCGACAAATAATTTTAGAAAGTTAAATAGCTGTAGTACAGGTTCTAATAATGAGCCTAATATAGTCTTCACATCGCAATCAGTTGTTAGAATGCATCTTCCTTTTTCTTGTTTTGATCTGAGACCACTAGTTAAATTTTTTTCTTGATTGATTCACGCTGGGAGGTCTACATCAAATTATATTGTTGATCAAATCAATTATGTTTCAACTGCGAATTCACATTTCATATTGATATTAATAATCAATATTACTCATCATTATATAGCGCACTGCTGCAAATTGTAACCAGTGTGCTTTTCATGGGTATAAAATAAACACAAGTTGAAGAAATCGAATTTGAAATACGTGGATAATAAAAAATAAGTTGAAGGTATGGCGGAGAGATCTGACGAAAAGAAACAACAAACGATATGGGCGCCAAATTGACCCATGCCTAATTGCCCGACCAAATAGTCCGACCAGACCTGAGTTAAATTAAGCCGAGTCAAATTAGCGTGTTTATTTAAACTGGTTCTGGAAGTCAGTCACTTCGCATTGCTTAAGTATGGACTCGTTTTAGAGTCTCTTCAAGCATTGTTTAGTATCGAATGAATGAGTTTGCATTTGAATGTGAAATAAATTTGAAAATGAAAATCAGCGCGCTCTTTGGTAAGCCATGAAAACAATTAAAGTCGGACCCTAATTCGAGCCAATTTGTTTGCAAATTAGCCATTGTCCTAGTTTTAACTTCTGATTTGTACCCTGTATAGGCCGGTTTATATTTCTGTTTGTACTCTTTCATAGAAATTCGACAGATATCAAATGGCATCTTTGATTACAGACACTGTTGACCGGTACACACCAATATGTCCATCCATCTGACATACGAGCAATTATCTCATTAATGAGATAATTGCTCGTAGATCCGACAGCTACGTTTTACAACTAGAAGTGCATAAAATCAGATTCCTAATGATATTACATGTATTACTATAAAGAATAAGTTGTTAATTATGATTAAATTCAAAGAGAATTGAGAAAATATCTTGCTTTGAATGGCTTTTAATCAAATATTGGAAAGGGCGATTTTGAAGGGGGAATTTTATCCGCGGTGTCACTGCTAATCGAGTAATCAAGAAGCACAAACTCCCTAAGGTGATAAAGTGTTTTAAGCAGATCTTTTCCGATTGTGATCCCAATATATGAATTGCACATGGAACTATTATGTATAAACACCTCTCACAATTTACGTGATGACTGAGTGGCGTCCTTTTGCACAAGCTATATTACACCGTGATGAAAAGCCTTTTATAGTTTAGAGTTGGATTTCTCGATGTATAAATGCAAGGAGGGTCAGAAGCTTTATGCTCAATAACATTAGGTTCCTATAAATGTTTGCTATGGATTTCAAAATAAAAGAAAAATCTACGTTTAAATGAGATATCTGTTTCATTACTCGTGATATATCGAGGAATCTATGCAATGAAATTTGACGATTTCAAAATTATTACAAAATGAGCAAACTTTGTGATATCTGCTAACAGTATAAATGCAAGCGTATATGCGGATTTGCGTGATATGTAATAAATATCGTAGCGAATAATCAAAGTGAGAAAAGTATCTACCGTAGCTAGAGATGATAATGAGTCTCATATCCAGAATATCTGAACCAAAATATCTCCCTCAAAAAACCTTCAACCATTCAAAAATACATAGGAATATGGTTGTAGGTAAAAATCTCCCTGGTAAAAATCCCCTAGGTAAATATCCCCTGTGGAAAGACCCAAAATATTCAAAGTAGGTAAAAATCCCCACTCGGTGATTTTCAAAGACATTTCAAAGCAAAATGTTTCTCCAATTTTATTAATTTGCTATGAGACTGAAATATGTTAGAACTGTGCAATGAAATCTTTCGTTGCGATAAATTCTTAAGTAAAACTCTTAGCATAAAATAAATTGTTAGAATTGATAAGAATAATAAATTTTAATTTGTAATATCTAAAGATTCGAACAGGAGTATTTTTGAACTGCGGACTCTTGTTAACTGTGGTATATTTCAGCTGTGCGATGCCAAAAATCATTAGAAATAATGTTCTTTTGATTTGAAATATTTTAGATTCAAGCTAGTGTAATATATTTGAAATGTGCGATGAACCCTTCCATTAAGCTGTGCGATCACTTTATTTACCAATTTAGTAGTAATGAACAATGTTAATTTTGTAGTATGTTTTAATTCAAATAGTATATACTATAGTTTGTATACTCATGATATCATTATGGTGTTTCACAGTAAAATATGAATAAATTGGATATATGTATCAATAATATGAATTAATTGACCTTAAGATTGTATCTACAATCCATTCAAAAGGAGGGGGATTTCTACCTACACTAAAGAATCAGGGATTTTTACCGAGAGGATTTTAACCTAGGGGATTGTTACCTAGGGTATTTTTTACCCAGATGATTTTTGCCGCTAACCATAGATGTAGTTTGTAATTTTGAATAATGGCCTTGGCAATGCACTAATTATGAACAATTTACTTTGTTTTGTTGAATTAACTACTTGTAATCAATTCACTATAGAACTATGGAGGTCATTGCATTATAGAAATTAAACTGTTGACAAGTTGTAATAAATCTCTATAGATGAAACGATTTTAAAGAAAATGCATTATGTTTGTAGTTTCTATTCAACTACTATTGACTGTGCACCTCGGGCACAATCAACTCGTCATCTCCATGATTTCTATCACACATCATCAGCTGCCATTGAAATCACGATAGGTAGAACACAATATCCGTGTTGACGCGATGAGGAGAGAATCCCACAATGATAATAAAAAGTCCGAAAATGAAACTTCGAGATAGTAGTTTATTTCAACGTTTCGACTATATCCTAATAGTCATCTTCAGGAATAATGAGAAGATGACTATTAGGATATAGTCGAAACGTTGAAATAAACTACTATCTCGAAGTTTCATTTTCGGACTTTTTATTATCATTGTGGGATTCTCTCCTCATGCCATTGAAATATTTGATTAGGCAGTCCTATCAAAAGTAGCGTAAATTGATACATGCGAATAATTGATATTTCCAAAGGGTTTTTGTTACTGGCTCGTTTACATGGGAATGGTCGAAATTCCCCGTTAAGAATCCCCCGAGAAATCCCATTGAAGAGGTTATGATTTGCTGCTGTAGGCCTGTTTTTTCGTTTGTATTGCAAAATTTAGTCCAAACTAACTGGAATCGTTTAAAATTGATTTCTGTGAAAATTTTCAATTTTTCCCCACATGTCAACAAGTGCCTTTCAAATCAGAATAGATTCCGATTGCGAAATAATGATTGTAGCAATTTTTTTAGTATTATTTATCTAGGTTTGATACGTCAAGATTTCAGTAAAAAGGGCAACTTTATCGTTTATGTTAGCGAAGCTTGGTATACAAGCAGGCTGACAATAACAAGCCACTGCATTTTATGGGGTTAGTCTTTGTATAGCTCTTTATCTATAGAAAGTCAGTGATTAAGCCCTAAGTAAATATTGCTCAATTAAAGAGAATTCATTATGATGAGCAATGTACTAGCGATGACAGGCCTATGAGGCACCCGTAAATCAAAAATATATTTCGCTGTGCGATGCGAAAATTATTGAAAATAATAAAACTTTTAATTTGAAATCGCTTAAATCAAAGCTAGTGTAATATATTTGAACTTCCTAGCGATATATTTGTCCCGTGCGATAACTTTTAGTATTAATTTAGTATTAATGAAGTATATCAATCTTTGGGTGAACGGAAAAAATGGCCTACGGAAAAATTGCCGCTAAATGAATATTAGAATTTGCTCCTTTTGTAATAACTTTGAATTGTCAAATTCAACTGGACATTGGTGTATGCTGAATATCACGAACAACGAAACATTTATCCTTAAAAACGTTGATTTTCTTTTTCATCTTTCTTTATTTCAATAATAATCAATCGATTTTTAAGTCGAATTAATTACCAGGATAGCGACTTAATGTGTATTGTGCTTTTAAGTCAACTAGTTTCCGAACCCATGGTATGTCAATCAAGACAGATCTTCGTCTAGAAAAAGTAAGATGCATTCTATCATGGACTCTAAAACGATTGATTCGCATAGCTGTTTATACTAGAACATGATTCTATTTGAGCCTATATACATTTCATGTAATGAACTATTGAATAAATCTATAAATTCACAGCTGTTACAGCTGTTACTATGACGCCGAGACATATGAGTCATAATATTGCAAACGTGTAGAACACTCTAGAACCGGAACCAGATGACGTGGCAGGAACTGAACAGACGCTGTAACATTACGCTTAGGATATTCTATCTCTCGAAACGAAATTAGGAGTTTATAGTTTACAATTCTAAATCTAAATGTAAGTACTGTTTTTTGTAGTTATTAGGGCTATTAAATATGAAACCTTTGGATATATTTAAGTGTATTTAGTATATCTTTTAGATGGCTTGAGTTGCCGCTAATATCTTTTAGATTAATAAAACGCCATACGCATCAAGAAGTGATAGAGAAACTCAAGATACTCTTTCTGACTGAGGAATCAACAGCAATGGATATCGAACCAATAGAAATTAGCACAAGAAACACAAGAATCGCCAAAAGATCGAAGAAGAAACTATATAAGAATTTCAAAAACATTAAGACTCCAATGATTAAGTTTAACATTTGTTGATGTAGTTAAATATTTACCAGCAATTGAAAAAATGTTTGTAATTATAAATTGTATTTATAGAAATCAAATGATGTATTGGAAGAAACGACTGAACAAATTGTATAATGTATTGTGTAAATCTGATTGATGAATTTTTATGTTCGGTCGTTTCTATTCAGAATGTAGATTCGTATATTCACGATGTAGATTATTTTTCAACACACTCAGATAAAAAAGCATCTATTATAGAAAGATTTAATAAAACATTGAAAACTAGAATGTGGAAATATTTTACTGCTAATGAAACATATAAATATATCGATGTGTTAGATGATTTAGTGAAAGGTTATAATAATTCTAAACATAGTTCTATAAATATGAAACCTATACGAGCTAGAAAAGAAGATAATTCGGAAATAGTTTGGAATAATTTATATGGAGCATTTGTTAGACATGATTTCGGAGAACCTAAATTTAAAATAGGACAACACGTTAGAATATCTAAATATAGAAAAACATTTTATAAAGGTTATACCCAAAATTTTACAGAAGAAATATTCAAGATTAAAAAGATAATATTAACTAAACCGTTTGTTTATAAATTAGAAGATTTAAAAGATGAAGAAATATTAGGTTATTTCTATGAACAAGAATTATCACTTGTACCAAATCCAGATGAGATAGAATACAAAATAGAAAAAGTATTGAAAACAAAAACTCTTAAAGGAAAAAAGTATTCTTTGGTGAAATATAAAGGATATGATGATAAATTTAATGAATGGAATTAATCAAGTAAAATTAAAAAGATAAATGAATAAAGATTTATTTATATTTGAACCGCATAATATGTTAGTTACTGGTGTAACAAACTGTGGTAAAACACATTTCATATTAGATTTGTTAGAAACTATTTATAAGAATCATTTTGATAATATAATATTATTCTGCCCTACTTATGAAATGAATAAAACATATAATAGAGACATAGTTAAGATAAAAAAGTTTATTATATTAAATCCTAAAACAGTAAAAGAAAATTTAGATAATTGTATAAAAATAGCAATTGATACTTATAAAGGATCAAATACATTATTCATTGTAGATGATTGCGCAAATTTACATGATTCAAAAGTGAGAGAAAGTGAGTTATGTTATTTAGCTTTCTCTGGAAGACATTTTGGGATAACAACATGGGTTTTAAATCAAAAATATAATTCAATTGTTAAAGACTTTAGGGAGAATATAAGATTTCTAGTTTTATTCTACAATAAAGATAGAAAATCTATGCAACAATCATTGGAAGAAAATCAAATTATACCTACTGAATTACATGATTGATATATGAATACATTAAAGAATAATAAAGGTTCAAAATTATTACTGAGATTACAATTTCCCTATGAATATAAATTTATAAAATAACTATTTGTATACCTATGTATTAGATACCCTATTAGATACCCAAATACCTGATACCCTATTAGATACCCTATTAGATATCTTAAATACTTAAAACCCCCTTTTTTAAAATAAATATTATTTATACAATTTTCAACCAATTTATTTTTAGTTTTTCAACTAATATATGAATAAGTTTGAAAATAATAAAGGTTATTTATTATTACTGAGGTTTCAATTTCCATATGAATATCTGTTTATAAAATAAGATATTGTATGTATTAGATTGTATTAGATTGTATTAGATATGTATTAGATACCTTAAATACCTTAAATACTTAAAACCCTTTTTTAAAATAGATATTATTTTTACAATTTTCAACCTCTATTACTTTTTGAGTTAAATATAATTAATATCTTAATCACTTTCACTATCAGACCCCCCTAACAATTTATTCAAATGCTCTATCGAATCTTCTTCTAATTCTTCATTATTTTTATACTTATTCTTCACCCTTTTTACCGCATCATCAATAGTTGTTTCATTGTTATGCTTATTCATCCAATCAAATTTATCATTATTTTCTACTTTATGTTTCATAGAATCTTTATTATCAATATGCTTATCTGTAACTATATCACCATGTGGGTGCCGTATGGCACCATTTTCATTATTATCTTTATTAGTGTTTGCTCCTAATATTTCATTTACAGTGTTTGATCCTAATATTTTATTAGCATCGGTTAAATCTAATTCATCTTTATTAGGTGTTGCTAATAAAAAATCTTCATATAATTCTTTACCATTTACTTTTTTATTTGAAACACATTTTGTAACATATCTAAATGGGTGTTCTATAAATTCTCTTAAACCAACACGTTCTATAACATTAGTAATATGTACCCTTGTATTCATATGTTTATTCCAATTTGATGGAGCGTTTGAAAATTCACCTTTACAATAATCACAATAATTTCTATTTTCACTAACATTCAATATTATTGCATTATTATATGTAGAAGGTATTACATTATTAGATGTAGAAGGTATTACATTATTAGATGTAGAAGGTATTACATTATTAGATGTAGAAGGTATTACATTACTTAAATTATCAACAACACCACTTTTATTATTATCGATTTCTATTAGTTTAGTTTTATAAATTTTGAAAATAGGATCAAATATCAAAGCTATATTACAAGGTATTTCATAATATAAACCATCATTATTTTCATGTGTATCGATGTATGGAATATGTTTATATACTTTACCTCCTTCCATTTATTATATAAATTTTTATTAAAGTTAAAATTTTAATACATAACACTATTTAATTGAGAATTTACAATATTTAATTCCGCGTCAGATATAATATAAATGTGCATTTTAAAATTTTTGATTCCTTTATTCTTTGTCATGAATAATTGTATTCCATCTTTTGTGTTCTGTAGATTTTTTCCAGAACCATGTAATGAATTATCCTCTGTTGTTCTAAAATCTAACCATAATACATATTTATTACCGGTATAATAATAAATTTGATTAATATTACAATTTTCAGATGATTTTACTTTTTCATTCATAAAATGTTTTCTAATTTCTGGCCATTGATCAATCATTCTCATTCCTTGACAAAATATTTTATTTGCTATTCCTTCGATAGTTATTTCTACTTTTGTTATTTCAGGATTATAATAATTATCAACATTTATTGCGCCATTAGTATATGTTGCAATGGTAAAAAATATTAATATACCTTTAATAGATCTTCTTGGGAAGTTAATATTCTCATTAATTATTTCATCATTTGCATTAATAGTTACAGTTTTAAATTTATCAATATAATCATATGATAATGAAAATCCTTGATTGTATTTAGTTTGAATTATACTTGCAATATTTTCATCAGTTACTGTATCATATTCTAAACATATATTCGATAATTTATAACTCATATCTTTATTAACGCTAGATATTACAATTTCATTAACAGGAGCAAATGTTATTTCGAATATAACGTCTTCTTGAATTGCGTATTTATATAAAGGCGCATTATTATTTATCAATTCAAAGTCTAATGGAATTTTATATTTGCTTCCATATATACTTTTTATCAATTTATCTATAGCATTAGTTAATATTGCATTATGTGTTTCTGATCTTAATTAATTTTGGTTTTCTGATTGGATTCCTTGAAATATCATATTATTTCTATTTTCTTTAGTTAACCATAAATCTTTATAATGCATAAATAAATTATAATCATCTAATGAGAAAACTGTTTCTGGACCAATCTTTATTGTTAATTTTTTAATCAAATATCTTCCAACATTATCAACAACATAATCATTATTATTACCGGTTACTTTTATATCGGCTGATAAATAAATACTATTTGGAACGTAAAAAGTATTTTGTGTTAATCTCGGAATTCTAACATATAAAGTTTCATCAGGATTAATATTAGAAGGGTTATGAGTAATTATATGATGCGATCTTTCTGCTTTAATAGCATTAGATATTCTATGATTCTTAGAAGGATTGATATAACTCCCACTCATTTATTTAACAAAAAAATTAATCATTTATTTTTTATCATATTCACTAATCCAAAAATAATTGCACTTACAACTGTAATTAAAAATAAAATAATATGTCCAGCAGCAAAGTAAATAATGTTTCCTGCAGATTTCAATTTAAAACCAACAATTGATGCAATAACTCCTGGTAAAGCTGCAGCAGATTTTTTAGATAGTTCCCATAAATATTTTGCTAATTTCTTTAAACCATCCTTAACTTTATCTTGTATTGAATTATTATCATTCGGGTGTTTATCCGGTTTATTTGGAGTAGGAAAAGATTTCAAAGCATTTGATATTGCTAAACCAATTGTTGTAAATAACATAGTTACAGCTGTTAGAATTGAAAGAATTGTTATTCCTTCTAATTTAAATAACAATTTTATTCTATCTTTCAATGATATTTCAGAATCTGGTTTTATCAACAAATCTTTAAAAATAACTTTTAATCTATTAATACTATAATCATATGATTTTAATAATAATTTAATTTCTTCTTTTTGTAATTCTATGTTATATTCTAAATCATCTTTTTCTTTTTCTAAATATGCATTTCTTTTTTTAAATTCGATTTCTTCAATAACTTTATTATCTCTATCTAATTTTAGTTGTTCCGATTCTTTTCTTGATTTAAATAATTCATCTTCTAAAGTTCTAATTTTTAAATCTCTTATACTTTTATCATGCGCAATTTTATCAGATGCAAGTCTTATACTTTCAATTTCTCTAATTGCTTTATCAGAAAACATATCTAAATCTTCTAATTCTTGATCTGTTGCATCAATTAATCCATTCGGTAAAAGTTTTTCAATTGGAACTTTATTTGATTTAAGTTTACTAGTTTTGGAAGTTTTATTCTGTTCAGAAGTTGTTTCTGTTACTGGATTATCTTTGATTGTTTCAAATAATTTTTCAATTCTTTGTTTAAATACTCTTTTAATTTTATCAGTTAATTCTTGTGTTACATCTTCTGGTTCATTACTATTCATTATTCTTTTAATTTTAGATAGGTCTAAATTAAGCAAAGTTGATTTTGCTAATATTTTCTCTTGATTTTTATAAGAGATTTTAATATAATAACCATCTTTCAATTTATAATAATATTCACCATCTAAAAACTTTAAATCCTGTACTAAAAGTCTGGCGCCTCTATCATTTATATTATATCCAGAATCTTTAAATACACGTTGAAAATCATACATAAATTCATAATTTTCAAAATTTTCTATTTCTAAATCTGGATTTAAATTTTCAGGAGGTATTCTCGATCTAGTTCTTCTATCATGTTCATCTGTTGGTGGGGCTTTAGAACCACTATCTGCTAAATTAGAATTATATGCTGATTCATTACCATCATCAATATTAGTTTCATTAAGATTAGCACCTGCATCATTATAATCATCATCAATATATCCCTCATTATTATTTCCCATTTATCCCATTTCATAATCTTCTTCACCTTCTACATCCATTTACATAATAAGAAATTAAAATTTAAAATATAATATTCCTCCGATTACAATTCCTATACAAGTTATAGCTAATTTAGTATTTTCATGGGATTTATTATCATCATTTAGTTTAATTATTTCATGTTGAATATTATCAGTTTTTATATCTTCTGATGTATTATAATCCGGTTTAGAATCATTATTTAATTTAATATTTTTAGTTTTAGTTTCTGTTGATTGAATATGTTTTTTTATTTTTTTCACCTTCCATTAATTTTGGAGCAGTAATAATCTTTTTATTTATATCATTCAATCCAAATGAATGATTTATTGTTGCAGTTTTAATTAGACTATTATAACCAATTATATTTCCCATCTTTAATACTAAATCATTAGAAATAATCTAATATGTGATTTATCTAAATAATTTTGATATCTTACAATGTTTTCTGGAATCGATCTATTTCATCATTATGAATGGAATCTTCAAATAATACTTTGAATTGTTTCTGTGTATCAAATGATGTATTTAAATTTCCAATTATTGGGGATCTTGTTTCAACTTGTGCACCTAAAATACATATCAAATAAGTTCTAATAGATTGATTTATTCTTTCTATACCTGATTTAGTAAAACCTTCACTATTTTCTAAAATGAAATAAACCCAACCATTGTTGTTTTCTTGTTTTAAATGATCATAAAATTTCGGTAATTTATTGAAATTTAATGTTTCTAAATCCTTTGTTTCTATTTTACCATAACCTAATTTATTATTATAGATATTATAAAAACTATTAGATGGTATGGGAAGTGCACAATATTCTGCAATCTTTTTAGGGCAAGGAAGTGATCTTATTGTTCCAATTTTTGTTCTAAAATCAGAATTATTTATATCTATATTAAATTCATTGCAAATTTTATAAAAATTTGATAAATTAATATTATTATCTAATTCTTTAAAATATCTAGATCCTGGTAAAGCGCACTCTAATTCATTTAATATTATTCTGATTTGAAAGTATGTATGAAATCTAAATAAACTTTGAATTAATTTATATTTAGAATTATTCAAATGATCATTCCAACTAATTCCACATCCTGTTGTTGCACAATAAACAGCAAAATTTAATTGGTTCTGCCAATACTTCATATTAGATTTTAATAACCATTGTTTTTCATCTTTCAATTTTTTAAAATTAATTAAATATACATGAAATATATTTTCCATCTTTGCATTAAAATTATTAGTTTCAGTAACATAAATTTCTAAATTAGTTAATGAATCTAAAACTTCATTTCTATATGTAATATCTTTATTAAAATCTATTGCTGGCATATTATATTTAATTGATTTATTATATTGGAAAGCTTTTGGAAAACTATCTGCCATTTATATAATTAAAAAATTAATAATTTATTAATTCTTTTAATAATTTATCTTGTTCTTCAACTGTTATATGGCCATTTAAACTCATTATATAATCTAGTGTATTTTTTAATTTATTAATTTCTTTTATATTAGTTTTAATTTTTTCTTTATTACTTTTTATATTTAATTTTGAACTTATGCCAGTTAAAACACTTGAACTTAATCCTAATACACCAATTGATATAGCTAAAGGTGTTAATGGACTGATTATTGCTAGAAATGTTATTACAGAACTAATTGTAACCGAACCACTAATAATAAGATAATATTAATAATAATTTTCCTTTTTAAATTTTTTTTCATTTTAACTTTTAAGTCACTTTCAAATTCTAATATTTGTTTTTCAAAATATATTTTTAATTTAGTTTTATTTATATCATGAGGAATAATATCAATATTATCAATTTTATCTTCCATTTATTTAGAAAAAAAATTACTAATTAGTAAACTTATAAGCAACAAATATAACAATAACTGTTCCACCTAAAATCCAAATTATTTCATATTTCTGTTGTTCTTTACTTGGGGTATAATAATCTGATAATTTAGGTTTGTATAGATGTAATTTTTCTTTATTGGTTTCCGCGTTATATAAACTCATTGCATCATCAACTGATTGAAAATCTCTATGTGAAATCTTCTGATCATATAATTCCTTGTTAATATAATCCATATAGTATTGTCGTTTTTCTCTGTATTCTTCTGCTGCTTTATTGTATTTCTCTAATGCTAAGTTATGTCTTCTTTGATCGCCTAATGAACTATTTTTATCAATATGCTTAAATAAATAACCGTCACCAGTAAATGCTCAAGCGTTAACAATTGCCGATCCTATAATAGTTATAATTGCAGAAGCCATTTATTTAGCAAAAAAATTATGCCTTTGTATGGGAGGAATATATTTTTGTTTTTTTCCAAATAATCAATAGTTAAATTAGATAAAGTAACTGCTAATGTTAATTTTAAAATATCATTTATATCAAATCTATCAACATTAACACTTCCCATTTTGAATACTTTTTTTAATACCATTGAATAACCAACAGTTCCAACTGATAGTAATGCTCCATTATATAATCCAGTTATTATCCACTTATTATCACTCATTTATTTATCAAAAAATTACTATCATCAAAATATTTAGTTATCTTAGTGATGATTAATTCAACATTTATTTCATTACTAGTTTCATTTGTATATATTTCAATTATTATTTTTTTAATATCATCGATGATAAAATCTTCATCTAATTCATAAAATCTTAAAGATTCTCTAATTAAATTAGTAATCTTTTCTACATTTAAAGTTTCTTTATCTATTGTTGTTTCATACTCAAATGTTGTTTCATTAGAAAATGCAATATTTTTAATATGTGTAATTACATCATTAATGTTAAATTTCATTTCTTTCTCATGTTTAAAATCAAACCCAAAACATATAATCGGTCCAACAGTTATATTCATTTATATAGTGAAAAAATTACTCTCTACATCTTATAACTAATTCATATATCACAGGAAAGTTATTCAAATCAATTAAATATCCATTATGATTTCTTATTTCTAATTTAAAATTATTAAATTTAGGAATGCAAGGTTTAAAATCACATTCTGTTAAATTATAATTTATTTGAGTTCCAAATTGTTTAACATTTTTTAGCTGTAAAATATTTAGTATACTAGAAATACAAATTGTTTCTTTAGTTGCTTCGAAAGTTTTTGTAGGCTCGATTAAATTGCTATAAATATAAAAGTGTGTAAAAGGTATTATATTTGAGCTGCCTTCTGCGTTTCCAGTAACTGTAAGAGGTTTAATTCCTAACATTTTAGCCAGTGGTTTGTTTACCATAAATTTATGTTGTTCATTAGATATCTTTATTCTTATTTTATTTGTACTATCAATTTTATTAAATTTAATTTCAAATACAGAAGTGCCCCCGATTTTCAACCGAGCTCTTCTATTAATTTCCTGCGCTAATGATTCTAAATTATATAATCCTGGTTTTAAAAATATATGAAACCATTTATCTTTATTTTTCATATAAATCATAAACCCTCTATGTTCAAAAGTTTTATCCGATATATTATAAAAAGAATTACATGAACTTATATTAACTAATTTTAAATCTACACAATTCTTGAATTCTCTATCTAATTGTACTAGTAAATTATGAGATTTATAATTTGTAAGCCTTCTAGAATCAACAAATATTCTGTATTCTTTTAATTCTACCATTTATTTTACATATTTTCTTATTCGAAATCTATTTCATGGTGCCCTTTTTCATTCTTACCTTTGTATACGAAATAGAAATCACCAGAACATAATTCTTCTAGATCTTCACTTGATAATCTATGAAATCTATCCGGTAAATATGTTCTGAATTTATATGTATTTCCTTTTAATCCTTCATATTCTAAGTGTATAACTAATTTATCTCCATATTTGTTAGTAACTGTATCAATATTTGTAATTAGATATTTCTTATGGATTATTAATTCTTTTAACTTCTTAAATTTATAATCTACTGATTTGACATTTGAAGTATCTTTTATTCTATCTAGAATATTTTGTTGTTCTCACTGTGTGTTTGTTTAATCTCCATTTTAATAACATATTTTTATTAAAATTTGATTAACACGTTAGAATTCTTTTCATTATTTCCTTCTCTTTTGTTTCTTCTCTTTTAAATTTTAAGTATTCATCTAAATTGCAACCATAAGCAACTGTATGAATTCCATCATCCAGAATATATCTTTTATCATCAAATGGGTTTAGACTTATCTTTTCAATTTCTTCAATAAACATTTCATGATCTTCAGATCTTAAACATCTCATCTTATGTTTTCTAACTTCTTCATTGAATATACATTTGATGTAATCTTTGAAATGAATATTCTTTTCTACTACACTTTTGGTTATTCCTTTTAACTTTTTAGCTTCATGTTCTTTACTTTTATATGAATACATTTTAGATCTAATACCAATGAATTCAATCATTTCTTCACCACCTAATTCATCCTTAAACTTCCCTGGAACTTTTTTATTATCATTGCTAAACAATTCATGATATTTAGGATAGTTACTGAAATCAAAATGATGTTTTAATGTTTTTAAATCATCTGTTATGTTATCAGTTTTTATCTTTAATATGTAACTGTCAGTATCAAAATATGATATTTCTATATGTTTTTCTCCAAAAAGTGGTTGTAATACATTATAATAGAATTCATACATTAGTAATTTTGATAATTCTAAAACTGAAGCGCCAACATAGATTGGTTAATTAAATTTCATTGATGTTCTTCTCATTTTAACTGCAGCTAAATTTTCATCAAATATTCTGTTACCAATGAACTTAGGATATGTTTGAAAATGTATAATTCTTTTACCATTACTGACTAACTCAATATCATTTCTATTTCTAATATTTTAACAAGTCTTACCAAAGAATGCATTGTTCATTAACTTGAAGTAATCTTTCTCGAAATCAGTTTTAGCTTCACTTCTCTGTTTGGTGTTAAAATCTATATATTTTTCTAACCACTTAGATTGACTGAATGAAATATATCTATGTACTTTTTTTAGAACCATTCCTTGTTTTAAGTAAAACTTTAACATTCTATAATGTACTACATAATTATATTTATCTTCTTGAGTTACCATTAACTTTCCTGTATGGATATGATTTTCGGGTTTAATTCATTTTTGATAATTTGATAATTCTTCATGAGTTACAGTTTTATGTTCGGGACAGTAAGCTAGATTTCTAGATTTAAATTTAATATGTTCAGGATATTCTAAATCTACAACAAAGAAGTAACCAGTATCTGAATCATCTGCAATATCTAGAATTCTTTTCTTCCAATCAAATTTATCATTATTTTCACGTTGTAAAACTTCACTTATTTCAAATACTCCATAAGGTTGTGGTTCCATCATTGCCCAACCATACAAATTATTTGCATCTATATATAATAACTTATATCCGGGGTTATCATTTACATTGAAATATCTATCCCCTAATACACCTGAAACACCTCCTCTTATAGATTTTTCAAATAATAATAATTGATCTATATTTGTTAACAATTCCATTTTTATATCTGTAAATTTTATACCACAATCCCATATTAATCCTGGACTTGAATAACAATGACATGGATCAATATCGAAATATTTTAGATTTACATCTCTAAACCTTTCGAATATATCAGTTAACAATAATACATCTGATTTTAGATATAAATCTACTAATTGCCCATGATTTTTCATTCTAAAATGATTCCAAATATTCAATGTTCTATTATATACTTCATCTTTAACATATTCATTTTTTAATTCATCATAGAATTGTTCTTTCAATAATTCAGTTATATTGAAATCATTATGTGATTTATAAAATGAATATGGAATTGCTCCTTTATATCTCATTAATTTAAAATCATCATTATTTGGTAGTGTTGCTTTAATATTTTTAATTCATCATCAACTAATGATTTTGATAAGTTATCTAATGAACTATTTAAAAATATATATGAATCTATAAATCTTGGGCAACCAAATTGGAATGATATATAATTCTCAGATGTTTTAGCTAACATTCTAAATTTATAAGTTGGTATTTTATCTTTTGATCTATTTGAATTTAATCTTTCTATTTCATTATTAATTTCTTCTATTTTATGACATAACTGTTTGATGAATAAATGTGCATCATATCCTGATAGATTATGAAATATAACTGGTACAAAATTAATTTTCTTAGCTTGTAAGTTACAATTCTCATGTGCGGCGCCTCTAAACTTTCCATTCAAATGATCATGGTCTCTTACTTTTTTATCTTTATAATTAAATATCTTTTCACAATAATAACATTTATCTGCAAACTCAAATGCTTCTTTATCTTCTTCTGTCATTATAATTTCTATATTTGTATTCAATAATTTACTAAATCTTGTTTCATATTCAATTAATAAGTCACAAAAATAATTAATAACATTTTCATTTCTATAATGATAATATTCAATTTCAATTAGTTCTGGATAATCAGATTTTATATATAACCCGAAAGCTGCAGCTGATTGAGGACTCTTTTTAATAGTATTTGTTTTTGGTGGTTCATCTGAAAAATCATTTTCATTAGAATTTAATTTCTTTCTTTTATAATATATTTCTTTTCTATCTTGATCAGTTAGTTCTTTATTTAATGATTCAAAATCTCCATATATAACAAATGGAACTTTATTTTTGTAATCATATTTTTTGAATTCTAATATTTTATCCTTTTCATTTGGTAAAACTAATTTACAATAATCATAATTTTCACATAATTGTTTATGATTTAATAATGTACTTTCATTACTGAATCTATGTAAACATTTTCTACAAAGATATATTTTATGGTGATCATTTTCTGATTTAAAAAATAAATCTATTTGTTTAATCCACATATAATGATTCTCATAATATAATATATCTATAACATCGTTTGAATCATAATCTTTTGATAGGTATGAAGGTCCTAATGTATAATGTTTTATATTGTTACCTTTTGTATTTGGTAATTTGATTAAATCAAATACATTTATCTTTATATTATTATCTCTTTCTATCTTTGGGACGTTTTAAATTCTAACAGGATACTTATCTATCTTATAATTATTTTCAAATGGTTTATAATGAGTTAATCTACAAATATTATAAGTTGCAGGATGTAAACAACTTATTATAGCCCATAGAAAACATTTATCATCTTCATTTTGTACATTTATTACTGCATTAGTTTTAAATGGTAGTTTAATATAACTTGATGCTTCAATATCTGGTTCTTTATAATATGATACATTATTTTCATCTATTGGTTTTGATTTAGTTAACTTATTATATTTTGTGTTATAAACATGTAAAGTCATAAATATTATTTCATCAAATATTAAACCAGATCCTTCCAAATATTTCTCTTCTATTTTAGTTTTTACTTCATTATAACATTTATCTAATTTATCATCTATATGTTGTTTATATATAATATGTTGTGAATGAGAATTTATATTATATATTGGTTTATCTTCAGATTTTATAAACTTTACTTTAACTATATACTAATTTTAGGATATTCAACATCAGTTATTATTTTTATTATTTCTTTCATATTTTCTAAATGTTTTTTATTTTCTTCTAATGTTTTTCCTTTATGAAATTTAAACTCGATAGCTGCTGGGCCAATATCACTTTTAAATGCTTCGGTTATCTCTATATCTTTTTTATTATCCAATAAATTAATATATTTTCTTACATCTTCCATGTATGGTCTTTCATTGTTTAATTTATTTTTTATGCTTTTAATTGTCTTCTGTTTCTCATCATTATCTTTATCAAAATAATCTTCACCTAAAATATCATTATTCTTATTTCTAATATGACTTTTAGATTTTAAATGTTCTTTATAATATCTTTTATCACTGAATGATTGATTACATGTATCACATTTATATATTTCTTTTTAATTCTTTAATTCATCTAATTTAGTTTCTAATATATCATCTTCATATTCTAGTTTCAATTCATTCTCTAAATGTGTTTTAGTTTTATTGTGTCTTGCTCTTTGGGATTTATCTATATTGATATTACATGTTGGGCAGTAGTATTTATTTGCTTCCACTTTAATACTAAATTTTTTATTAAAATTGATTTTAGAAGTTCAATGATTTATATCATGCATTATTTCAATCACACTTTACTAACACTTTTAATGTTTAAAAATCTAACTCATACAAATATGAATATTGAAATGATGTTGTAAATGTATCTATATATCTATTCTATAAGAGCTCACACTTTTATATTGAATAATCTGTCAATTTAAATGTTATTCATGTATATGATTATTTTAAGAGTAATAGGGGTAATGGGCTTTCAGGTTAAAGGTTGAATGGTCGAGTTCATCAAAAACAAATATTAAAAGTAATTTAAAACTATAATATATTTTCATAACCGTGTGTATTTCAGTTGAATAATAGAATAATTATTATTATTAAAATATATTTGATTATATGAATTTGTGTATTGTAAATAAATCAATTGGTCGCGGAGCGGAGCGGTAGCGAAGTGGAGCGACCAATTGATTTAATACAATATGCTTTTAAAATTAAAATTATTAATATCTTAGAATAAATATTTAGTTATAATATGAAATGCACACGGTTATGAAAATATATTATAGTTTAAAATTACTTTTAATAATTTGTTTTTTAATGAGCTCGACCGATCGACCTTTGATTTGAAAGCCCATTACCCCTATTACTATCGTTTACAGGGGGTTTTATCCGTAACGGTGAAACGCAAGCCGATTATTACTTTTAATAATTTGTTTTTTAATGAGCTCGACCGATCGACCTTTGATTTGAAAGCCCATTACCCCTATTACTATCGTTTACAGGGGGTTTTATCCGTAACGGTGAAACGCAAGCCGGTGCTTATGGGCGGTGAAATCGAGGATAACGTCATCGAAACCGACGAGAGCCAATTTGGAAAGAAACGCAAGTACCACCGCGGCATAGCGAGCAAAAAACATGGTTGGGTATTCGGGCTAGTTGAGCGTGGAACCCGTAGCATCCATCTGGAAATAGTGAACGATAGGAGTGCAGCGACTTTGACCCCTATTATTCAGCGAACAGTAGCGCGTGGTGCCACAATCTATTCGGACATGTGGGCATCATATGCAGGCCTTGACAATATCGGTTACAAACATGGTACCGTGAACCGTACAAAATCATTTAAGTCCGAAGAGGGTGTCGCCATCAATATGATCGAAGGTGTTTGGGGCAATGTGAAACAAAAAGTGGTAGGCAGAAAAGGGTGTGTATCATCTATGTTGGGAAACTACTTAGACGAGTTCACATATCGATTCAGATTCGGGGGTGAACATCTCACCAAAACGACGCAGCAGCTGCTTGACCACTGTTTGGCAAATAACCCTCATAGTGAACTGTTGAACGATCTAATCACACAGGCAGATGAGGAATCCGATGAGAAATCGGATGAGGAAACTGCTGAGGAGTCGGATAGCGAGTTGACGGGCAGTTGAATTAATGTGAATCGTTTGACTGACAATATATCAATTTACCTGCAATGTACCTTGTGTATTAAAACACCTGAAATTAACATTATTATGATCACAGTTATCGCAGTTAGTGTTATAGATTGTTGTACTCCAGTCGGCCAGTCGTCCAGCCGGCCAGTCATCCAGTCGGCCGGTCGTCCAGTCGGCCGGTCGGCCAGTCATCCAGTCGTCCAGTCATCCAGTCGGCCGGTCGTCCAGTCGGCCAGTCATCCAGTCGGCCGGTCGTCCAGTCATCCAGTATACCATGTAAATAATGAAGAACTGAATCACTACCAACCTATCGAATATGTTCCTACACCCTTGCACTATTACTCCGTATTCTACGCTTGGGCCATACACTGAGCGTGAACCTACGTTCTACTAACAAGTGTTGATGTGTACAGTAATGTGCTTGCCTAGGAGACATTGGTCTCATTCGTAATGTTGGTGGTCATTCAAGTGGTTGTTGTGGAGGCATCCGCAAAATTGTGCCATCTTTTTCAGTGATGCATCTAACAACTGATGTATATCCTGTTTTTAACCGACGTAACTACTTCAAACTACTTCTCCTAGGACAAACCGCACATTCTCGTGTTTTTCAGTTCATTTTGGTCCCTAGTGACAAATCAATATACGTTTCACATTGACATCGTTTTTGGGATTGGTCAAATTTTACCTCTAGGCTGCTTCATTAATTAGTTTTTGAGTACCCAATCATAGTTAACTGGGGTTAATTAAACAATGATAAAATATCAATAACTTGTGGAAAAATAATTAATAATACAATGATGAGATACGAGGAGTTTGTTTTAGAGATAAAGAAATGTAAAGTTTAGTCCAAGGGAATGTATCAGAAAAATGGTATGAAGTGTTGTTGTTTGGGAATGTATTTCTGTTCGGAGTCGTTGGTGGAGGACTGAAGAGGATTAAATTTGGCAGGGAGAGATCGCGTGGTTACAACTTGATAGAGTGAGATAGTAGGTAAGTTGGGGAGACAGTGGAGAGAGAGGGTTCGAAATTTGGCATCTACCTGCACAGTTGTTGTAGATCCTATGAGATGGCTTACGTAGTTGTTAAATCAGAGCTGAGGCGATCGATCACTAAATATTAACAGAGAAAACTCATAATCTGTAAAAGTTCATCCTTAAAGCCCAGTGTTTCATATATGGCCCAAAGCGTGGCCATGGGTCATAAATGACCACATAGGTCGAAGAAGAACATTTCATTTTCATCGCGAACCACCTGGTGATATTTTTTCTACTAACCAACAAGGGATGGGACATTTGATTTTAAAGGTAGCATAGGTGATATACGACACAGTTAAGAACTCTTGTCGACAGTTCTATAACCTATGGCCGGTTAGTTTGGATGGGTTTATAAGTGACCACGTCGGTTCTCTATGGATATGGAGATATTCGATAGGCTCGCAAGATTGATAATACAGTAAAAATGCCATTGAACGTTCACATGAATTAATATAGCGTAGTTGGCCCCAGATATTAATTATTTTTATACGATTATTATTAATTTCAAAATTATCATCTTTTTCATTTATCTTCACGCATTCATGATTTAAACATATGATATCTTCTTTGTTCATTCTTGTCATAAACTGGGGGCAGCGTGCGTTTTACTTGACTGAGCATCGGACTTGATAGTGTTTGTTACTGTTTTTACGCTAATTTGCCACCTGTTTCTAAGCAGTTATACTAGTGATTTCTTTGAGAATGTGTCAGACATGATATAAATATATCTAGTATATATATATATATATATATATATATATATATATATATATATATATATATATATATATATATATATATATATATATATATATATATATATATATATATATATATATATATATATATATATATATATATATATATATATATATATATATATATATATATATATATATATATATATATTCAATTTTCTAGAATTGTAGAGGCAGTTAGAGTTACTTTCGTCTTGAATGGATCCTTGCTGTGACTTGGAATATATACCATACCCGATATTTGAAAACGCCGAGATTTTGTTTAGCTTAGTTGAAATAAACTACGGTTTCATCGTAGTTGGAGCTTTGTCGTCTTATATAAAGAAGACCTGGAGCTGAAAGTCGCTGGTCATCGACGGAATCTGCGACACGTATTATTCGCGCGGAAAATCGAGCTCGTTCCAAACCGACAAGTAAAAAGCTTAGTTGTTATATTAAGACGAAAATTGTCATCCTGTGACGGACTCAAACGCGAGCACAAAAAGCACGGGCTCTCGTTCCGATTTTCCAGTGCCTTTATGAAAAAAAGATTTTATTTTTGATTGCACTAGTTTCTGCTCTTAAGCACTGAAATCTTGATTAATTCAACGCGCAGGAAATTACACATTTTACTCGTATACATTACAGCATTCGTATTGAGATCAATAACGTATCCGGTATCTTCCGATAATAACTAATGCAAATATGGATCCCCATTTCAAGCAAAGAAAAAACGCCTAAAAAGTCGGTTGAATTGAAGTATTTATTTCAAGACTTTATTAGTAGTCCCATTGTAGTTAATTAGATAATTTCCAAAATGAAGAATATAAGAAGGATGGTATTCAACGAATTATCATTTGAAAGGTCGGAAAAAATTGGGTTGCATTAACTTCAACTCGTTGCCAATTAGTGACTCAAAATATGATTGCTTTTAGCCACTGCATTTGTTTGATTTGAAATAAACGCACTTTGCCCGGATGAGCCTCTCCAGGGAAGCATCGGTATCTTGTACTTTTTCTTCGTCGGCGGCTGCTATCGTCCAAATTGAGACGAATATCCCAAAAAGTGGAACAACGAATTTCTGCATCTTTCGTAATTTAGAGAAAAAAAAACAAATGATATATTTGTTGTTAACTTGCGTTGATTGGTTTAGCGCAGCAAAACACTGGATCTTGAATATCCTTTTTCAGCCGTTTTAAGCTTTGATACATACAATTCAAATTTCCCTTGAAAACTTCAAAATTATGTAAAAAGTGCTGATATCGGCGGACAACAGTGGCCACCGGTCAGCTAGTCGAATCTGATGAGTCAATTCTTGGGTCACACAAGTGCCTAGAATGGATTCATGTATCTTAAAAACTACTCAGAGTAACTGCATTTCGTGAACGGACAAACGGACGAAAAGTGAACACGTTTCGCTGTTAATTCCAAACGCAAAGTCACTGTTCCGACATATGAAAAAGAATCGGATCGGATTGCTCTCGATTTTTTTCTTGGTTGGCAATATCATTATACGGGTGATCTAGCTAGGCCCCAGCTACTGTCACGACGAAAATACTTCGTACGTTACGCATATGCATGTGCATATATCATAAGCCGGAACGTAGTTCATCGCGTGAACGCATATTTCACCATGCACTGTAGCACTAATTAATAAGAGATACAAAGTTCCAAATTGAAACTGCCAATAAGAAAAAAACCTTACCTCCTTACTATATATTTCAAAGCTGCGGTAAAAACCTTACTAAGTGTATATTTCAAAGCTGCGATTCTGATCTGCGTTGAAAGGTTGCTGTAGCATACATGAAACCGCTGCGTGGATATATATGATAGATTATATTTTCAATTCATTAAGCATTGCCAAGTGAGTGGAATTTGAATCCACTTTCACACTTGAACTGCTAACACCTGAATATGAAATTTCAATTATTTTACATGAATTGTTATCGATACGTCGAACGAATATCGAGCAGAAAATATTGCATATATCTGGTGTGGAGCAATAGGGAAGGATTTTAATTTTGAACTGCTGCACTGCGGCAATAACGGACATTCTGCCTAGCAGCATATGCCAACCTTTGTGAATGATAAATAATTTTCATTTATGTATCTCAAAATGCGCCATGTTCTACGCGGTCATTTTGAACGGTGTCTTGTCAACAATATTAAATATCAACCGTTGCCGACTTATGATAATTATTCATTATTCTGAAATCATTGTCTGAATAATATCTAAGGGTGTGCATTTATAAACACACATTTATAAACGACTTATACGGTACCTCGTATTGGTAAACATATATTCATATATACCGGGTACTGAAGCTGCGTCGGACAAATTATAAGTACTCACGACGTATGCGATGTGGGTCTAGATTTATTCACCCTGTATTACGTATACAATTGAATTTATTTTTTTCAATAAGCATTTTTTTCAGACAGTCCTAAAGTTGTGGCCATAAATACGGAGCCCGGATCAGGTGACACGGTGAGAAACAGATACATCTTGTTTATTCGTACGAACGAAATGTTTTTTTTTTTTTGCCACTAGATTTTATTCGTGCGAACCAAATGTTTATCACAAAATTATTCTCGTTTGAAGGAGATAATCTTTTTTTCATTTGTTCACCATGTCACCTCCGGGGCTCCGTACATCAATGAAATGCATGCGTCAAGATTAGTATAATATATTAGAAAATTCGATAAGCTTTCTGTGCCGTATATACCGTTTAAAACCAGCATGATAGGTTCTTTGACTAATTGTGGAATATGTAAGTCGAAATGTCAAAGTTGTTTTTCTCGAGATTTCCTATCATCAATAAGGATCGTGCTGAATTCAGAAGAAGTGTGATTGGTATGAGTGCATGCTTATGGTATAAGGCACGGCTTCGAACGGAGGGCAACACGATACTCATCGCATCTTCGATCGCACAATTTACCATCGTCGGTAGAGATTTGCACACAGATTTCCATCCTCCCGAACCTGATTCGAACCTGATGGAATCGAGATTCCCACGGTACGAAACCCTGCCACAGTAGAGCGAGCGCACGAAAACATGCGCAGTTTTGATGATATCATTATTAGCCAATCAGTAAACCCGTGTTATTTTACCCCAGGTTTTCTTCTGTGAAATAATTTCCTTAGCGATTGTACAACGAGCAATCTGGTTGAATAAAATGACGGATTATAATTGAAATCAGTGCTCGCACTGGGGCGTCTGGGGTAATGGAAGTAAATGTGATTCTTTTTGATTATATTTCTATGTATATTGACTACTAATGTGAACATCAAGATGGTGCATGCAAGCGTATTCCTAGATTATTGGTATGGCTGTGTGACACTCACGTATTTATTTATTTACATCTATCTCGCTCTATGTATAATTGCCTATGTATGCCTATGTATATATGTATAGCATATGTATAATTGCTAAAATAAATATCACTTGATTACTGTCTTCACACACCTACAGCGCTACTCACTCGCATATCATTATAATGTCATATACAGCGGTAGGAACTGTATACAATGGTCAGATTTGGTAAGACGACGTCAGAAACACGCAACTGCTTATGTAAACAGTAAAAGTGATCTCGTGCTGAAATTGCCGATTCATAAGTCGTATTTCTCAGTGATGGCTGAACCAGAATTCAAACCAGTAGCTAAGGCCCAGTTTATACGTCGCACTTGGACAGGACGAGCTGAAATTTGTGTGTTAAGTCAAACTCAGCTCGTCTCTAGAGCGTCGTATAAATCAGTTCAGGTCATCTTCTGTTGCCCCAGTTCGTCTCAGACGTACTACCCGTCTGAACCAGACGACCCGACCGACCATAGCGCGTCGTCAAGTTATACGACGTTCTATGGATGAACTTAGCCTGTGAAGTAAGTTCGAAATTCGTGGAACGCATGCGTACTACGCTAATTCTGAGCTCAAGGTTACGTGGAGACTCACTTGTCAGAGCATTTCTTCACATTGAAAATATCGGATTTAGAGTCAGATATTAGGCGAGATATGTTTTAAATATATGTTTAATGTCATGCGTGTATAGTGCCTGCTGCTCTGCCCTGGATAACATACAAACGGCTTGCAAGATATCGATTTGTTACTTATTCTCACCACAACTTGCACAAGTCACAAATGTCAGAATGCTGCTGGCAATTGTTTGGCCACAACAATTATCCTAGTTCCTGAATCCTGGCGTCTTCTGGTTTTATCGTTCTCGGTCTTCCCTAAATACTCCATTCAAAAGTCAAATATATTTAATATACATTGGTATAGCTATAGTTCATGAAGCCAATTTTGTTAATTAAATATATAATGTGTTTTTTTTTTAATTTTCAGTTTGTTAATGCGCACTGTAAAAATTATTTCCGACGTTTGTCGGAAAAATACCTTGCAGCAGTTGATCACGGAATATCTCCGACGAATTTTCCGACGATTGTCGTAACCGCTAAATAGCGGGACACCAACGATAATCAACGGGAGATTCCCGATGTTCTTGGTGCAAGGATTTTCATCGTCAATCGACGGAGAATGTCCGACCCGGAAATTACTGGTAAGATTCCGTCAATGTTCGGAACAAAACCGAGTTGGCAAAATTATATTTCCGATACAAATCGGAAAAATACCGTCTTTGGACGTGTGATGCCAGTTATTCCACGGATAAATGCCGATGAGGGGTGCACCGGGGGCGGGGGTTAGGGGGGTCGACATTGGGGAGGGGTCTCAATAATCCGCGCATGTTTTCCTCAAATGAACATTTCCAAATCCTAAGTTTCGAGTCACAAAAAGCTCTCAAAGTTGAAAAGATGACAATACAAAATTAGAAAAATGTCAGACCAAAATATAAAAATATCTAATAAATACTTCTTTATTAGATCGTAAAATTATCAAAAAACGCCATGAACAACAGGATCATGATTTTAAAACACACTCAAAGAGCGATGTAAAAACTTAAATAAAACTTTCATTAAAATCCTAAGTGATTGTACTACATGCTTTGGATTATTTTGACATGGAATCAGAAAAAATGGAATGATATAAAATCCGGCTCATGTTGGCCTGTAATGTATAGACAAAATGTTAAGAAAAAAATTTGGCCTAGTCGCTCAACAGATTAATACAACCACAGAAAATGTCCCTGATTCGACATATTTTAGCATTCAAGTACGACCTACGTACTTGTCTCTAATAATGTAACAAAAAACTTAAACTTAAACTTACAATAGATATAGAAAACATTTCATTCTTAAAAGATCTATACAAAAATATGCTAATTAATCATAAATCTTTTTTATCTCAAGGTATCTATCTCCTCTCTGTTTTGTTAATGCATTTAATGCTCAGATTATAAGAAAGGGAAAATCTCCGTGGCAGACCTTTTTCGTACTACAAACATACACTTAAGGCAGATTACATGAATTGCTAATTTCAAAATCATGAATTACAGTACCAAATCTACAGTGAATATGGATGTTCTGGTATTATCAACTGATTGAAGATAAGACAAAAGCGTGTCATGTCCGTAAGTGACTATTGGCCATTATGCATATTCACCAGTATGCAGGATTACAAAAATATACATGTACAAAGATTAAAAAAGATTAAAAAGATGAAAACTTGTTTTTCATTAATTTTCTCAAATTCACCAGATGAAAACATTTTCTTATTCAATTATCATCTCAACACATATACGAACACAACACAAATTCAAATTAATAGATTATACCTTCGAGCCATACTTAGAATACTTAATTTTAGTAAATTCATGTCAGGCTAATGGAGTCAAATTCTTAACCCTTAAATACAAAGAAATCCGCAAATGCCTTTGCCAGGGTGACTACTTTTTTTGATTTTCTCTCTTCGGGTAGATGATACCGAGCAATAATCGAAAAGAAAAATTCGAGTGAATGCTGGGCCTCTTTTGGGTACTTAATATCGAAAACTATATAGGCCGCGAACAGTGCCTTTAACCCATCTTCCAGCGTTGAAGTCTTAACTAGAATGACTTTATCCACCGACAACATGAACCGAATGAGTTCTCTATCAGCTGAAAAATCAAACAAAAAGTACACGTAAGCGGCAAAAAACATAAAATTGTCAGCTACAATAGAAGATTATATTAAGTGAACAATGGTTTATCGATGAATTCAATTTATCAAATTACGACATAATAATCAAATCTTATGAATTTCAAAGTCCGATTGAAAATGAAATACACCAAGTGAGGCTTATTTACTTACCCATCTCAACAAGTACAGGTGTTAAAGGCAAAGCTACATCCTCCGACCCAACAACTTTTATTTTGCCTTCATTCTCTTACGTCGTCAGATTTTTGAATAAGGTATCTAGACCTGTGTATTCAGTGTCGACAATCTTTTCGTCTTCAAACAGTTCATGAAGTAATTTCGAACGCTCGTTGATGTCTTTTGAAAAACTTTCAAAAGATTTCTTTGACTGAGTTACACTCATGCCAGATTTTATCGCGTTTTGAACTTCAACCAAACTACTGGCAACCAATATATCAACCTCTGGATTCATTTTAACACTTTGCGCGTTTAGTTCTTTCATTCGCTTTGAATTATCAGAAGCGATATTTAATTTCTCTGCTTCTCTTTTCCTTTTACGATTCAAAAACCTTTTATTTGTATCGCGACAACCTTCTAAGGAACAAATTATAGCTGAAATACCGTTCTCAATTAGTTCGTCTCCGATCGAAAAAGCAAATGATTTCGGAAAGCGTTCCAAAATAGCTTTTGCGGCTATGCCGAATTCCTTGCTACCAGGTAATCGATTGTTACATTTAACCTTGAGTCCATCGAACATGACATTCATGAACTGACTCTTTTCTTTCGTGTCCAGCTTTTTCCCCCGTTGTTTTGACCATGCCAAATCACTCTTCGGGGTATTTGTTTGGCTGAGATCTGGAACACAAAATTAATTCACTGAATTAAATGTTTACACTAACCCATCAAGTTAGGACAGTTTAAGAACTAGGTATGTTACATAAAAACTATTAAGTGATAAGATAAAAAATTGCATTTAGTTATACGTTAATGGAGCAAAAGGAAGGGGCGCACGCTGCATAAATAACAATGAGTAAAATGGAGAATATCACACAATCCCGCCAACCCATTGGATAACATAACAACATACCAGCATCACTCTCCTCAATACTCATTGTGTCATTGCTGGAACTGTAGCTCGATCCAGCCATTGACGATCTGGCTCCAGCCATTGTCATTGATGGTGCCAGCCTAAGAGTGGAGTTTGACTGTCTTTTTCCTGAAGGCTTTAACTGGAAAAACTCCTCACGGTCTGAAAATTAACAATTGATAAAATTGAAAAAACAGGAAATTATGTCCACAAATTTCAAAACTAGAGAACAGAAAATATGTTAACGCAATGCTATCATTCGAACATCCTCATCTTTAATTAAAAATGAAAATATAATACTTCAAATAAGAATACAAAAACTTAAATATTGCAAAAAGTGTCCAGTATTAAAATAGAACATACTGCCATTTTCTTCTACACAATATTTCATCTTGAACTTTTGAACATTTTCCAGTGGATAATTGTTAAAAATCTAACAGTGAAGGGAATGTGCCTAGATACATGGTAATTTACATTCTATGAAAGTAAGGAGCTGAAAACCTACCCTTTTCTACCTGCAACTTGATAACTGAACCACTTTCGAATGTCTCAAATACATCCCCTGGCATTGCCATTGACGGTGCAATTTTATGTGTGAGGGTTGACTGTTGTTTTTCTGGAGGATTTAACTGAAAAAACTCCTCACGGTCTGAAAAAAAACAATTGATAGAATTGATGAAACAGGGAAATATGCCCACAAATGTCAAAATTAGAAAAGAGAAAATATGTTAAAGCAATGCCATCATTCAAACATCCTCCTCTGTATGTAAAAATGAAAATATAATACTCTAATTAAGAATACAAAAACTTAAATATTGCAAAAAGTGTCCAGTATCAAAATAGAACATACAGCCATTTTCTTCTACACAATATTTCATCTTGAACTTTTGAACATTTTCCAGTCGATAATTGTGAAATCTAACAGTGAAGGGAATGTGCCTAGATACATCGTAAATTACAGACTTTAAAAAGTTAGGAGCCAAAGACCTACCTTTTTCTACCTGCAACTTGACAACTGAACCACTTTCCAATGTTTCCATCCTCAATGAATCCGAATACATCCTCATCAACTTCTGTGCCGTCTTCTAATTTCAACCGTATGTTTGCCACATTAATGAGGAATTTCAGCGAAACTAAAAGATCCAATGTAATCAGAATATGCATTATGATACGTACTTCCTATATCCCCCCTAGCCACCATGATGCAGTGCACTTCATTTTCAGCAAAAAAAGCTAATTTTGGCATTGAAACAAATTTTTTAGAGACCCAGTTTTTAGATTGTAACAAAAAGATCGATGATAAAAAAGATAGATGAATATGTGATCGAAATCTTGGTTTGATAAATACTTGATGTTAATGAAATACATTTAAACCGTCAAATAACAGTTTGAATATAGCCATTGGTCCCAGGAATTAAACCCTTTTGTTAATCTTAAAACTAAGAACCATACATACTATTCTCCATAAAATCATCAAAGCCAGTGCCTCTTTTCACACCAACACGCCGGTCATTGAAGTCGACTTTCATGATTTCAGTAACTGTAGGATTATTACATGGATACAACTGACAACTTGTACTCTGTAAGAAAACAGTGTGCGTTAAGTTTTTTCATTAAACATAAGTTATGAAATTCAATCATTGAAAATTTCACGAACAAGACAAAGTAGGATGAAGTATGGTAGCCATTTATTTAGTCATCTATTAGTCATTCTAACAGTCATCCCTTGCCATATAAAGACGTTCTTTTCACATTAGGTTCTATACCTATATGAACTTGAGGAGTCAAAAATTACATTATGGTTGAACATGAATAATACATGATCACTAATTACTGAGATAAGAAACAAGTCTTACCCTTGCCGGAATTTCATCAAGCAACGCATGTGTTTCTACAAGTGACACCTGAAATTAAAACAGTGTATTATTAATCGGGGTATAAATTATTTTCCTATTAAGTTGCACAACGTAAGTGTCCTGGTACCTAAACAGCTGAGAAAGCATTATAACCAGTCAATGAAATTGTAGATTTGAGAAGATTTGAACAGAAAATGAGAAACCTTTCCCTGACTAATCGGGGTTAGGTTATTCAACAATAATTTAATAAATACCAGAGCCAGTCTTTCAAAAGTTGGTTATAGCTAACTTGAATCAACTTTTGAACAATTGACACCTGGTTGTAGTAATCAAAACTTGCAACTATTGACTGAAACTTAACTGCAATCAACTTAAGTAAGCCCAAACATATCAAACTTACATCGAATAGCAAATTCTATAATCGGCATGGGGTATGTTTAAACACTAACACCTCCTGATCAAACATTTTGTAAAGGATGAGCACATTGTGATCTAATACTGATGAAAGTGACATACAACTGAGGTCTTCTGTTTTGGTCAACACCCAAACTCCAAATGTCCGCTCATAACTGGCATCTACTTTTTCTAGCACGCAAAACATATCAACATCATTTACTACCAGCAAGAGTATAATATTTCCAAGTAGTAGTCCATATTCAGAATACGAAATCACTAGATGAAAATTACAACCAGCTTTGTACACAATGTTTTTCCAAGTTGCCTGTTTAACTCTTAGAACTTCGGAATCACGTGCTATATACATTTCTAACACAATTACAGATATCAACACTATACAGATTATCAATAAATCTGGTTGCATTATCTCTATCAAAGATAAGCTCAGCACCGTATAAACTACCATAAGCATATAACGCTTGTAAATACTGATGTTTCTCAGAAAGGGACAATAAGATGTTTTTGAAATTCTGTTTATTTCTAGCAGCTCGTTTGAAGTATGAGTGTTTTCCCTCCATTCTTAGAGTCCATACACGTATACGTGGCCCAAATGAGAGTTTCAATATGGCGGAATGTATGTAGTCCGAATGATATCGAGCTCCGTCATTTTTTAATTTTTCTTGAGGAAAACGTTATCGTATGTTCAAGATGGTGAATGGATTAACAATGTTAAACCGTGAAAAATCTGTGAAATTTAATCTGAAGCAATTCACAAACGGGAAACTTACTCATTTGGATGTTCTTAATGCTGTTCGTGAAAAGGAACCTGAGGTAAATAAAATACTTTCAATCCAGATCACAAACTTTGATTGCATAATTACAAGTGTGGATGGAGTAACCAGAGAGAAACTCAGTAAGGATGATCTGATGATTAAAGGAAACTGTATAAAATTAACGGACGCAAACGTGAATTTATATAATGTAAAAATTGTGGATGCGCCGATCGAGATGGATGATGGAGTTATAGCTGCGTTTATGGCCAAATATGGGGATTATGTTAGCAACTCTGTCAAAAAAACTACGATCAAAGGAACTAATATTTACACTGGTTCTCGTTTTTTACAACTTTCTAGTGTTAATCAACCGATTCCGAATTTCACAAAAATCGGGAGTTATAACGTTAGGATATATTGTGACGGTGACATATGTCAAACATGTTTACTGGATGATCACAAATCATTTGATTGTCCAAAGAAAACTATTAAACCGCGACGTCTTTGCTATGAATGCAATTCTCCCAGTCACACGAAGTTTAATTGTCCGAAACTAAACCAGCCAATCACAGCGAACGCAGAGACTACTGAACGTAATTCGCACAGCACCGAGAAACTGTCGTCAAATCCAATACCGGCCAACGTGAATCTTCAAAATAATAAAATTGTTATTCTTGGCGATTCAAACATGCGGAATGTAGAGTTACCAGGAGCTCAAATAACTCAACAGTCCGCGGCTACTGCGGAAAATATTAACCAGTTGATTGATCGTGTACAAAATAAGTCAGAAGTTACTGACGTCATAGTGCACTTAGGCACTAACGACGTTAACCGTCATAAATCCGATTCAGATATTATTAAGTTGAACGTGTCCGAAGCATTGGCCAAAGTTAATGAACATTTTGACAATGCAAAGATATACCTGTCGAGCATAATTCCCAAAACAGGAAATCCGGCTGCTGTTAAGGAATTTAATACGGCTGTAAATACTGTAAATACATATTGCAGTAAACTATGTAACAAACAGAATATGGTTTACATCAACAATGATAACGTCTTCCAGCCTTCAGGTGGTACCCGCGATCGGTACTACCTGATGAGTGACAAAACCGGTATACACTTAAATGACCAGGGCAAGGCAGCTTTAGTGCAGCAATTCAACGAAGCTGTTCGATATAATAACAAAGAAACTATCGAACCTCCGTTAACGCCGGTTACTTGTTCAAAACGAAAACAGCGTTCTGTGTCTGAAACGCCTCCGTCTGCTGAAAAACAGACAAAAAAGCCGAACATTAATAACGACATTTAGGTGGCTTGGTTTATGACACCTCAGACCATAAATGTGTCTCGGTAGTATTGATATAAGTGACCGACTGAAGGTCATACAAAATGACCCTAACAATTTTTTTGATGAATCGGATGAAAATCCTTTAAATAATCACTGTCCGTATCTTGATGTAAATAAAGATTCGAGTGAATTTAATTTCACACATGATAGACTGAATATTTTACAACTAAATATCCATAGTGTCAATAGTAAGCTTACTGACTTGAGGAATTCAATATATTTACTAGAAAACCAAGGCTGTAAACTACATTTAATCTTGTTGTGTGAAACTTTGATTACGGATGATTGTTGTAAATTGAAGTCCGGTTTGCTGCTATAGAATTTTATTGTAGTCGAGTTTAGCTTTAGTACTGTAGGATTTGTAACCCTTCATTGAACCTCTCCATGCTTTGTTGTTACTAAGTCTAGTACATTATATATACAGTATATATTGAATATCTCACAGTTGAGCATTGGTCATTTTCGTAGAAACTTGCTCGAGGAGCTACAGTAATTGTAAGTAACGAATTTTTAGATTTGCTGTGGGTTAGTTTTCTTTGCATAAATTGAATTGATTACTTATATATATATTTTCATATTTGTAGCAAACCGGCATTATATGGCATAGTGCAGCATCGTTAGTTGCTAAAATAAACACGCTGAGTTTGAAATGTAGCTGTGCTTTCGTGTTCAATAGATTTTCGAGGATTCGTTTCGTCGATTTAGAACATTATAGTTTCGAATTACTCGAAAGCTCATCATGACCGATAACGAAGATTCAAATACTAGTAAAAGTAAGTCGTTGAAAGCCACTCGTACAAGTCTCGCTGGTTGGCTTACTCGTGCTATTGATGCTGCGGATTCAGTTCGCATATCGGCGGCTGTTGAACCAGCAAAGCAATGTATCACTGGATGTTTGCAAAATCTGCAAACTGCTCACGACAAGTTCATGTCTGTACTCGAGAATGAAGAAGAAATCGAAACCGCTGGGCGTTGGATGGAGTGTTATTTCGATAAAGCTATGGTTGCTTTAGAAAGGTTAGACAATTTTGCTAAAAGAGACTCGTCTCTTGATCCGAATGCACCCGTTTTCCAAGCGTCGTCTACATCTTCCATGTCGCATCCAGTTGCAGAGGATCTTTCAGAGAATGTCGTGACGAATGCTGTAAACAACTCGTCGCTTAGGACCATTGATGCGTGGATCGATGATTTGGTCGAAGGAGTCGAAACTATAGTAAATGTGGAATCATCAACCTCCCTGGAAGAAGCCGTTATCAAGATGGAGATTGATCGAGATTTACCGAAAGTTGGTCTCCCGATGTTCGACGGTTCACCACTTGTATGGCCAAGGTTCATTGAGCAGTTTTATGTGCAAGTACATAATCGTCCCGGGATCAAAGATTCCAGACGTCAAGACCTTCTGCAGTCGCATGTGAAAGGTGAGGCCAGAGAGCTCATTCAAGGTCTTGGGTTTAGTGGTTGTAATTATGCACGCTCCCTTAAGGAGCTAAAGTTTGTGTTTGGACACAGAGTACACGTAGCTAGGGCTTATATTGGATCAATTACGAACGGTCCACCCACAAATTCATATGATTCAATATCATTACGTTCCTTTTACATTAGTGTGAGAGATTGCTTAATTACTCTAAAACAAATGAATTATCTTTCTGAAATTGGCAGTAGTGATTTATTACAGAAAGTTGTAAAACGTATCCCGATTGACAAGCGTTCAAAATGGAACGAATTCGTTAGACGTATATCTCGACAACGAGATCCTACATTGTTTGATCTAGAAAGTTGGCTCAAAGATTGTGTTGACGCTGACTTCGGTCCATTTTCATTACAACAAAATAGGTTGAAATTGAAACGTAATAATTTTTCTAGTAATGCTTTAGGATCACGGAAAATCAATGTGAATAATTCCACGAAACAGATGTCTAGCAGTTGCGTGTCAGGTGGGAAAATATTTGAATGTGTTATTTGTTCAGGTAGTCATTCTGTGAGTAATTGTGGAGATTTCATTGATAAATCGGTAGATGAAAGATTTGCTCTAGTCAAGAGATTACGTTTGTGTATTAATTGTTTGTCACCTGGTCATTTCATTGCGACTTGCAAATCTCTTTCTTGCTGTAAAGAACCAGGGTGTGGCAAGAGACATCATACACTGCTTCATGTTAAACGTAAAATCAAAATTAATGATATTGAACAAAAGAATCAAACTCAGAATCTAGACACTTGTAATAGTGAATCGCAAGCCAGTAGTAGTCAAGGTGTAGCACCTAGCGCAATAGAACGCAATATAGTTCTTGGTCTCGATAGTAATTGTTCTGACGTGTATTTTCAGGTTTTGCCGATTGTGGTTCAGGGTGCTAACGGAAGACGTATATCGACGTATGGTCTGCTGGATTCTGGGAGTGACGTGACATTAATCCGTGAAGATCTGGCTATTGATTTAGGGTTGTCTGGTAAAAAACAAGTATTGACTATCAACACACTTCACTCAAGCGATGCACAGTTATCTCGCCGTGTTTCCTTTACCGTTCGAAGCAATGATCCTTTGTCAGAAATCATTCATGTGTCCCAAGCATGGACTACATCTGGTAATATCAGTTGTCCACTTCAGAAATATAATGAATTTTCTCCTCATAAGTTGAAACATTTAGAGGGTCTGCGATTTCCTGATACATTCCCACGTCAGGTTAAAGTACTTTTGGGTGCAAATGTACCTAGAGCACATATACAATTAGAGGTAAGGGAAGGGACATCAAATCAGCCCTTAGCTATTCGGACTAGATTAGGGTGGTGTTTGTTTGGGAACATGTCAAATGACTTGTGCGATGTTCACGTCCATTCAATTGTTTCGGAATGCTCTCTTGTTGATGAAAATTCACTCTCACGACAAATTGAGAACTTTTGGTCAACAGAATCCTTTGGTGTAACTTACCCTGATAAGATTGGATCGGTTGAAGATCAAAGAGCTCTTAAAATTCTTGAAGAAACAACCCAACTTGTGGGTGATCATTATCAAGTAGGTATGCTATGGAGAGATGAAAATAGTGTTTTACCAAATAACTTTCCATTAGCTAAGAGAAGATTTGACTTGCTAACAAACCGCCTGTGTAAAGATTCTGTAATTAAAAATGGCTATTGTGATACACTTAATGGCTATATTTCCGCTGGGTATGCTCGAAAGTTGACTCCTGAGGAAGAAATTATTTCGACACCTAGAACTTGGTACCTTCCTCACCATTGCGTTTTGAACCCGAACAAGCCGGGTAAATTTCGGGTAGTGTTTGATGCAGCTTCGCAGTTCAGGGGTTCTTCGTTAAAGAACTTACTAATGACAGGCCCTGATCTGTTAAATAGTTTGTTTGGTGTCTTACAAAGATTTCGTTTATTTGAAACAGCGCTTGTTGCGGACATACAAGCGATGTTTCATCAAGTGAGAACCTCTGAAAGCGAATCTGAATCATTGAGATTCCTTTGGCGGCCAGATGGCTCATATGGTTCTCCGGAGGTTTTTAAGATGTTGGTGCACATTTTCGGTGCTCGAGACTCGCCTTGTTGTGCGAATTACGCTCTAAAAAGATCAGCTCGTGATAACATTGATTGTTTTAGTAGCATCGCTGTAAATTCTGTCTTGCGAAATTTCTATGTGGATGATTTTCTCAAGTCAGTTCCTGGTGATAGCAAAGCGTTGCAATTAGCTTATGAGGTAAAAGATATTCTTGCTAAAGGAGGTTTCCATCTCACAAAGTGGATGTCATCAAGTAAATGGGTCCTATCCCAAATTCACCCTGAAGAACTTGCTAACCCTTCGTTAGACCTAGACTTAGGTGACTTATCAGTAGAACGGACTTTAGGTGTGAAATGGAACGCTCAGAATGATTCCTTTGTATTTAAACCTGTTATCAAAGATGTTAAACTTACTAAACGAGGTATCATAAGCGCTGTCTCATCCATTTTTGATCCATTAGGTTTCCTATCACCATTCATACTTAGGGCCAAGTGTTTGATTCAAGATATATGGCGGTCTGGGTTCGAATGGGATGAAGATATTTCTGGGGACTTATTGGTAACCTGGGATGAATGGCAAAATGAGTTGAAGTTGTTGCATGAGCTGAAAATTCCTCGTCACCATGAGTTGTTTTCTCCTTCTGTTAGTAATGTACGGTTGCATTTGTTTAGTGACGCGTCCGAGAGGGCATTTGGTAGTGTAGCATATTTGCGTTATTTGATTGATAGTTCATTTCAAACTACCTTTCTCGCTTCAAAAACTCACTTAGCTCCTACAAAACATCCTTGTGCAAGGTGCAGTTATGTCGGTTCGTTTGGGTGAGGTTTTGAAGCGAGAACTGTCAGAAATTTGTGACATTGAAGTCTCTTATTGGACTGACTCACAAACTGTTTTACGATATATTCGTAATGAAAAAAAAAGATTCAAGATTTTTGTAGCCAATAGAGTGGGGGAAATTCGTGAAATATCATCAGTTAATCAGTGGATGTATATTGCATCCGAGTCGAATCCTGCTGACGATTGCTCAAGGGGGCTTTTAGCTTCTGATCTGACTTTTTCGCATCGCTGGTTTGCAGGTCCAGAATTTCTCCGTGTTCCTGAAAAGCAATGGCCGTCTCAGCCTGATCTAGGTATCATTTCAGATATAGATGAAAATCTCAAGAAAACTAAGCTAGTGAATAAAGTCTTAGCATTTCCTCAGGCTGAGCCAGTCATTGACTTAACGGGTCTTGTACAGCCGGAGGATTATTCTCGTTGGTACCCTTTGTTACGCAGAACAGCTTGGATTTTAAGGGCTATCAGGAATTTTGCCTCACACGTTCCACGTTTGGGATATACAGCTGTAAAAGCAAAAACTTTGACAGTGGAAGATTTTGATTTTGCGGAAACATGCTTAGTTTCTCAAGCCCAACGTGACTCATTCCCAGAGGAGTTCTCTTTCCTTAAAAAGGGGAAGTTAAAGGATCATAGTTCTTTGCGCTGTCTTGATCCAGTTTTTGATGGCTCCTGTATCAGAGTAGGTGGAAGGATTCACAATGCTCCAAATGTTTCCGTAGAGGCGCGCCATCAGTTGCTTCTCCCTTTCTCTCATCATATCACGGAGCTTCTTGTACGAAAAGAACACCTTATTCATTTCCATGCTGGTCCAGAGCACTTGATTTCATTAGTTCGTCAAAAGTACTGGCCAATTAAAGCTAGATCTGTCGCAAAGCGTGCGATTTCGCGGTGCTTCGGTTGTCGTCGTCGATTAGCTAAGCCTAGAGCTCCTTTTATGTCGGATTTACCCGCACATAGAATTACTAGCCATTGCAGACCCTTTCATTTTAGTGGGGTAGACTATTTTGGCCCTTTATTCATCAAAAGAGGGCGTTCTACAATCAAAGTATGGGTTTGCTTATTCACGTGTTTAGTAACTCGTGCAGTACATTTGGAAGTAGCTGACTCAATGGAAACTGACACATTTTTACTAATTCTGAGGAATTTCATTGGGCGACGTGGTCAGCCGAGTCATATTTATAGTGACAATGGTTCCAACTTTGTTGGAGCTGAGCGAGAGTTAAGAGAATGTTTAACACAATTAAATCAATCTCGTATTTCTAATTTTTGTCATGAAAAGGGTATTAAATGGACCTTTAATAGTCCCTGTGCCCCCCATTTTGGTGGGGTTTGGGAGAGATTGGTTCGAACGGTAAAGGCGGCTATCAAATCAGTCCTTAAAGGACAATCATTTCCTGAAAACGTGCTGCGAACAACGCTTATAGAAGTGGAAGCATCTGTTAATAGTCGACCTTTAACTTATAATAGCGTGGATCCTGCAGATTTTACACCCATTACACCAAACCACTTTTTACACGGGGGTGCTAGTTCTGTCGTGGCCCTTGGAGTATTTCATGAGCGTGAAATCAACAGTAGGAAAAGATGGCGTCAGTCCCAGGTTCTGGCAGACCACTTTTGGCGTCACTGGCTGAAAGAGTATTTGCCACCCTTAACCATGAGAAGCAAGTGGCTAGAAAATACAGAAAATGTCAAATTAGGTGACTTAGTGTTAATCAAAGACAAAGACATTCCTCGTGGTCAATGGCCATTGGGTCGTATTATTGAAGTTTATCCTAGTCCTAATGATGGACGAATTCGTTCGGTAAAAGTAAAAACCTCTTCGTCAGAATATGTTCGACCAGTAGTTAAGCTTTGCGTATTGGAAGAGAGTATTGTATAATTATCTTGATTAAATTTGTATTTGTATGTGCGAGATAATTACTTATATTTGATACGACAATAATATGTATTTGAAGTAATCATGTAATCTTTGTAATATGATATCGTTATATTTTCAAACACCGTCTGATACGGATGTTTAGGAGGTGCTGTGTTGTAAATTGAAGTCCGGTTTGCTGCTATAGAATTTTATTGTAGTCGAGTTTAGCTTTAGTACTGTAGGATTTGTAACCCTTCATTGAACCTCTCCATGCTTTGTTGTTACTAAGTCTAGTACATTATATATACAGTATATATTGAATATCTCACAGTTGAGCATTGGTCATTTTCGTAGAAACTTGCTCGAGGAGCTACAGTAATTGTAAGTAACGAATTTTTAGATTTGCTGTGGGTTAGTTTTCTTTGCATAAATTGAATTGATTACTTATATATATATTTTCATATTTGTAGCAAACCGGCATTATATGGCATAGTGCAGCATCGTTAGTTGCTAAAATAAACACGCTGAGTTTGAAATGTAGCTGTGCTTTCGTGTTCAATAGATTTTCGAGGATTCGTTTCGTCGATTTAGAACAATGATAATGTAGGCAAAATTAATATACCAGGTTATCATAAACCCATAGAAGAGCACCGAACAACCACCACAGGAGGAGGTGTCGCCATCTATGTACGTGAGGATTTAAAATTTGTAGAAAGAAAAGACCTCAGAATTTTTAAAACTGGCCAATTCGAATCTTGCTTTGTAGAATTGGATGATAATATAGTGGGAGAAATATACAGAATTCCTGGAACCAGTGAAGACCAGTTTATTAAAGACTATCAAAAGTGCATAGAAAATATCAAAAAAGAAAACAAAAAAATTATAATCGGTACTGATCAAAATCTCGATTATCTCAAGATGGATAACCACGCTAACACTGCTAAATTTTTTGATTTAAATTTAACTAATGGTTTATATCCAACCATTTTAAGACCTACGCGGATAACCTCGACTACCGCAACCCTTATAGATAATGTCTACGTTGATACAGACATAAAGGGGAAATTTCTTCAGCAATATTATTGGCCCATATGTCAGACCATCTACCATGCCTTACATCTATCGAAAAAATTTGTTGTACAAAAAACATGAGACTTTTATGAAGAGAAATCTTACTGAAAGAAACTTGAATTTTATTAAACGTGCGCTAACAACTGTTGACTGGTCACCATTACACAGTTTAAACAGTAACGATGCATATATGTATTTTAATAAAACATTGATTGGTATAATCGACTTCTACGCTCCGAAACAGAGTGTACGAAATCGTAATGTATATGCCCGAGAGGCATGGATGACCCCGAGTCTTATTAATTCGTCACATAAATGTAATGCATTATATAAATCTGTAATAGGTCTTGACAAAAGTCACCCCCGTTTTAAATCTTATATTGTATATCGTAATGTTTACAACTCCGCCAAGAGAAAAGCCAAGCAACAATTTTATAGCTCCAAATTACTGAAATTTAATAGAAATAGCCGTAGATTATGGATAACAATGAAAGAAATTATAGGGAAAACCCCCAATAAGAATTGTGTACCCGATAACTTTAATATAAATGGTAAACCCTGTAATGACAGACAACGTATAAGCAATGGTTTCTGTAAATACTTTAGTACTATTGGAAGTAAACTTTCTAAAGATATGTCGAATAATAATGATCAGTTTGATAAATTTATGCCAAAAGACCTGAACAATAATTTCTACATGTTTCCGACGGATGAAATTGAAGTACGTAAATTGATCTCGTCGTTAGAACCAAAACAGTCTACTGGACATGACACTATTAATAATTTATTATTGAAGAATATTGGTTCTTACATATCTAAACCACTAGCAGATATTTTTAACAAGTCTTTAGAATCTGGTATTGTTCCAGAATATTTTAAATTAGCTTGTGTAACTCCATTATTTAAAAAGGACGATAATCGAGAATTTTCGAACTATCGACCCATATCGTTATTACCATGTGTATCAAAGCTTTTGGAGAAGGTCGTACACAAAAGACTATATAACTATCTAGTCAAATACTCAATTCTGTACAATAGCCCATATGGCTTTAGGCCAGAGCATTCAACTTGCCATGCTACTATGGAGTTAGTTGGCAATATTATTAATGGGTTTGAAACAAATTGTTATACACTAGCAGCTTTCCTAGATCTTAGTAAAGCATTTGATTGTCTTGATCTTAATATTCTAATGGAAAAACTTTATACCTATGGTATATAGGGACAGGCACTAGCCTGGTTTGAAAGTTATTTAAATAATAGGGAAATGTATGTAAAATTTGACAATACAGAATCTATTGTCTACCCACTTAATTACGGAATTCCGCAAGGCTCAGTACTAGGACCTCTTTTGTTTTTAATTTATACCAACGATATGTATCTCTGTTTGAAAAAGTGTAAACCAATTTTATTTGCGGATGACACTGATATATTCGTCACTGGTAAATCACTCACTAAATTATTTAAAGACCTTACACATGATTTGAAAACTCTATATAGTTGGTTCTCTGCAAACAATCTTACATTAAACCTAGGTAAAACTAAACTCGTCCTCTTTAAGCCTAAAAATGCTAAAAAAGCAGCCCATCAAAACTTCATTAAAATAAATGATTACCAGATCAACTTATCACACTCAGTTACCTTTCTTGGTCTTGAAATTGATGAGCATTTAAATTTTAACGCGCATGTAAACTCAATTTGCAAAAAAATAGCTAAACAAATTTATTTGATGAATTCTCTTAAACATTTTGTACCATGCTTTACTCTGAAAATGCTGTATAATAGCTATATATATTGTTACATAAACTATTGTCTGATAACTTGGGGATCGTTAATTTCAAAATTTAACCAGAATAGGATTTTTAAACTGCAGAAAAAAGCAATCAGGATTATAGCTAAGGCTAAATACAATAGCCCAACGAATCTATTATTTAAAAAATTCAATGTCATAAAATTTGAAGATATGATCCAGCTTGAAGCTGCGAAATTTGGACATCTGCTTTCTAAAAATCTAATTCCTTTACCAATTAATGATATTAAAAAAAAAAATTCTTATAACCATAACTACTATACTCGCCAACGCAATTACCCTCGTATACCTCAACATACTAAAAGTATAATTAATAGAAGCTTCCTTTGTTCAATTCCCGCCACCTGGCAGAATCTTGGTAAACACCTTAAATCATCAAAATGATTTGCAGTTAAAAAACAAATTCAAAATTGACATAATTAACCGTTACTAAATTTTTGTCCTACTGTTTAATGTGACTACATATACAAATACTATATGTGTGTGTGTGTGTGTGTGTGAGAGAGAGAGAGAGAGAGAGAGAGAGAGAGAGAGAGAGAGAGAGTGTGTCTGCGTGTGTCTGCGTGTGTTAGGTGACCCATAATTACAAGCAACTTTGCTTCTCATGGACACCTTTCATTGATATTATGACATTTAATAATTAAAGTTACTTTGTACTTTGTATTAATATACTTATATTATATGTTATAATTTCTTCGAAGAATAAAGATTATTATTATTATTATTATTATAATGCTAAGGTATTTTCGGGATAATGCATTAAAAGTGGTGTTTTGGAATGAGCCGTGTCTCAGGAAAATGAGCTTTTCTGAGATTAATATACTCATTAATACGTGAATTCATCAATGCAACCATAGCTTTTGTTACTTTTTGGGCACATATTATTTCAATAACTTCCTTGAATAGTATCAAAACATTCCAAACTGGATCATCTACATCTTTTATGTAATCTGACAGAATTATAGGAAGTAACCTAATTAGTGTCCAGTTTTGAACTGCATTCCCGGGTATTTTGATGTCATCTTTTTTATTTCCGAGGGAAACAATTGGTTTATCTAAGGCATCATTGCCAGCATACTTGAACTGAACAATCATAGAAATTAGCTCATTCATAGTAAACCACTTGTTCTTAATAAAATAAGAAAGATAAAGTTTCAAATCTGTCTTGAGAATACCTTCAAATATATCATGCCCAATACATGGAGGTAAACCGGGATTACATACATGAAAATTACACAAATCATTTAGAACAGATCTATGTTTCACTCCCTCATAGAAAAGAATGTCACTGCTTAATTTTGATAAAGCTTGATCATATTGTTCGACAGACCGTCTTGTTTTGGGTGCTACATCATCTATGATATGTTCATTAGCCGAGTGTAAGCAAAATCTGCACCAGTGCGCAGCCTTCGAAAAATTCTCACTGAAACCTCCTAGAGAATTGGAGCCTAGATTATCACCTAATACGCACAATAACTTGGCTTTAATAACATCTCCATTTTGTTGATTATATACTCCCATAGTTTCGAGTGACTTCAAGTCATCCACTAGTCTTTTTAAAGACGGTTTGAATACCTATTTTTTAGCTGATACGCTTTTACATAGGAAAGCCAGTTGTATCGCATCAATTTTTGACCGTTGCCATGGATATGTATTACCAACGCTATAGTAGCAGGCCAATATCTTGTTTTTTTTTCTAGCGCTTCCTATTGGATTTACCACTTCAAATTCATCTTGGTACAGAATTATTTCTAAAACTTTTTCATTTCCCATAGAAAATCTTAAGTTTTTATAAACAGTACCACAATGAATATCTTCAAGGACACTTTGATCGGATGGCACAGAACTATTAAACTGACTAACAAATGAAGTATCTTTTAGTAGATTGCCTAGTACTTTCCTTATCGGAACATAATAGATAAAATGGTCAAGTGAACCATCATTACCCAGGTAGAATTTTTCTGGAGGAACATATCTTAATCTGTCTGTCTGAAATAACTGATTCTGCAAAAGTGGCTTCTGAAAATACCAGTTTCTTTGTCCAAAAAATTTTCTTTCTCAAGGTTAGTTACAATATCTTCCGCTACTGTCCTTTCAATGCCTTTCACTTTTAGATTCTCTAATAAACAAGCACTACGTAATCTTTTTTCAACGTCAATTAATGATTCGAGTTCATCTACAGTTACTTGAATTGTACTCGCAGGTACTACAAGTTTACTTTGTAATTTCAAAAATAACATTGCTAAATTCATTTCAAGAATTCCTGTTAATTCATTGTTTAAATGGTCATCAGAATTGTCAGATTGTGAGTAACTTTCGTCATCAACTGAACACTCAGGAAATTCATGAATATCTTGTGTATCAGAGGTACCGGTACCAGCATCCGGGACCACCGCATCAGGGTGAACATCATCTACAGTCCATGGATACACATGTTTCCTGCTTATGTGACTACGAAAAGATGACTTGTTGCTGTATAACTTTTGACAACCAATGAAAGGGCATTTTATTACAGTTCCTAAAGTTGCATGCTTTTTCAAATGACTTATGAGATCATTCATACTCGTGAAATTCTCAACACATGACTCCACTGTACATTTCACTGTTCCTAGCAAGCTTGGAAGCCTCGAAAGTCTTAATGCGTTCCTTTGCATTTGGTGATATCTACTTATATGCATATTGAGGCCTTCATAGCTTGTAGACAAAGCAGCGCAATCCTCAAAGGGGCAGATAAGATTGTGATTAGGTCGGTTTCTATGTAATGCACAATGATTTACATAAGCTCGCAAAGATGATTGCTGTGCAGAACACAATTTACATTTTGTATCTTCTGCTGATATCCTGTGAATTAGAAAGAATCCTAATTCAATCTAGACAGTAAATCTACAAGATTCAGAATGAATAACGAGACGAGTAGTACTATATCGCTGAACTATTTTATTGGACGCACTAGCTTTCGCTACTAATTTGTTGTAGATGAATATTAAGCCTCATTCATCTGATGAAGCTTCTATACATTAGTAACGAAAGCTCGTGCTCCAATAAACTAGTTAACCTATATAGGCCTAGCTCTACTCGTCTTGTTATTTAGGCTATTCTATACCTGGTTAACACGGCTACTCTACGGAACTTTTCCAGATTTAGGGATTGAGCCTATTCGAATATCTTATAGGTAACAACTTAAGAACCTTACATTTTAATTTCATCAAGATTCTAACCGCCATTTTGTATTTTTCACTTTAAAGCCAGGCGTATCGGGCATGCAACTGCCTGTGACTCACTTCTGAACGACCACCAGCGACGATCGCATTGCAACGACCCGTTAACCGCGCGCTCTTGCGATTGACCGCGATACAATTGTCTCTCCTAGTGGCAACTATGGGTACCATACGCTGCTCTTGAGACTAATAGAAACTAGTTGCACATCATCGCTGCCACTCTCATTTGTCGACCTATACGCCAATTTCTGACAAGTTTCTTCGACGATTGCATCGTGTTGCAAGCAGTCGCAAGGCCAACCTACACCAGGCTTTAAACTGCATGATGAATCAAAACACAATCGCAAAAGGGGAGTTAGGCCTTAAATCTAATCTACTAGGCTACATGTCCACAGGCTGGGCCCATAATCATAGGTCCACAGGCCTCATTCTGTCATTTATCAATTATTATATCTTCTCTTCGTGGGATTTCATCGTGAAGATGCCCGACTGGCTGACGTGACCTATCGGGTCACCTTGTCCGTGCAGTCGTCAGATTTCAAAATGTTATAGGCCTACAACCAACGATAGGCTATATCTAGCTACGTAGCGACTACGTCCATACATTCTGTAGTGCATTCGAGACTTTAAGAACCCCATCTTAAAGGTGAATAATATGAAAACTTACTGATAACGTGCTAAAATCCTCGGCTTCGCACATCATCACGCTGCCGTCCGTGTCATCCATCATGTTGTTGTGCGGGTTTTTTCCAGCAAGCGTCGGTTCATTTCATGGAACGAGAGGACCTTTCCCGCATACATCGGAATTTTATCGGAATTCCATAGTCAACTACAGGATAGGCCTATACCCCTACAGTTGTCGGTTACGGCTCGGGGTAGATGGAGCCTTCCCGCATATCATCGGAGTTTGGCCGTTTTTGGTATTTCGGGAAATTACCGAACGTCTCCGGTATTCGAAAATGTTAGTTATCGGGCAAGTCACGATACATGTTGTTTGATTTCCCTCAACTGTTATGTATTTTAAGACGATCGTCAGAAAAATTCTGACAACTGACTGACTTGGCCGAATTACTTTTTACAGTGCGTGAAAGTGAATCCAGTGATTCTGAATTAGAGGAAAATGGAGCAAATAATGAGACTAAGAAATCAGATATAGGCCTAAGCGATGAAAGCGATGAAGAAGTGACGTCTCCGCTTCCCCGTAAAAAAACAGAAGAGGACGCACTGGTCAAATAACGATTTAGATGACCTTGTGGATATAATCGTGAATGATGAGTACCTTAAAAAACGTTTAATATTCATGAATGCAAAAAACCAAAAAAAACACAGAATATTATGAAAAAGTTCGGGATGAAATGAAGAAGAGAAATAAGACATTTAAATATTCACCAGTTCAAATTCGTAATAAATTTAAGAAGATGGTTGCAGAATGTAAAAAAGTGAGTCTAACGTTGAAGACGGCAACTGGGATTGATCGATTTATTGAGGAGCGCAATTATGGACAATGGTTCAAGCAACTGTTTCCCATTGTTAAGACAAGACATGCATGTCATCCAGAAATGGCTGTTGAACCAAGTACAGCTCCTAAGACAGAGTCCAAAATGAATACACCTGAAGAAAAAGATTCAACAAATTTAACTGAATCTAATCAAACCAGGGCAACAAGCCCTAAGTGTGAAATAGCATAGTTTGTCCAATCAGCGGAAATGAGCGCGAAAAAAGGGAAATTCAAAGAGGAAAAAAAGATTAAATGATTGAAATGATGAAAAAAAATAGCAGAACATGACCCAACTGAATCCTTATTGAAATTCTTTCGAAAGGATCAAGAAAAGGCACGGGAACATGAACTAAAATTATCTGCTATGTTGCTTCAGGGTCCTGGTACAGTTCAAGCTCATGCTCCAGATTCTAGAATCCCAATCCCTTCTGTAAATGTACCAGGTCCTAGTTCTGCTCCATTCTATCCTGGTCAAGGTAATTTTTCCCTGCCAAATTCAATTCCTGGGCCAAGTGGGTATCAGCCCGGGGTATACCAACCCCATCTCAATACTTATCGGCATGCCTTTTCCCAAGGCCAACCTGGAGCTAGAAACTTCTTCGAAGATTTTCATAGGTCTGAATCCCAGGAAATTGAGAAACATTATGAATCTCTGTAATTTGTGAAAATGACATGCATGTACTTTCAAGTTACATGTATTTGAAAGAAAACCGAAATATGCCTAAGTGGACTGTATGTGGAGTAAAGCCACTCCCGTGTGTAATTATGTTACTTTTTACCTTTAAAGGGGTAATTTACAGTACCTGCCTGCCACTCAGTCAGTTGCACTACACTAATTTTATATTTGGTGAATCGATTAATTGTATTAATCTTGATCAAAAAAGTTAGATTTAATTTTAACCAAAATTCTGATTAATAAAATTCAGCGAGATTATTTATCTGTTTAGTGTATTGTCATTTCACTGAGTGGCAGCACAAGTCGTGTACATTCACTGTAAAAAACTGTTCGGCCATAACCGATATTTCACGCTGATTTTCCCGTGCATATGCGGTCTATTCCTGAAAAATCGGCCCTTTCACTTGAAATTTGGTCAAAATCCGATTTGCTACGGCATAATCCGTCGACAAACGTTTTGCTCCGCAAATTGGCATGTCGTTTTTTCGCGGATCGATTAAATACGGAACAAAACAGTAGAAATAGGTCTAAAACCGCAAATAAACGGCGTTCCTTGCGAGGAATCGGGAGAAGGCGTTTAGAAACGGTAACACTCCGTCAGATGCGGCCAAGCAACCGTATAATGACGGTATTAATCGGAAATTAGCAATCGCGATCCAACATGGCGGCGGATGAAGGTGTAGGGGCCCTAGGAAGCATTCAAAACCAGTGTTGCCAGACTTCCGGAAATTTCCGGAGTTCCGGAAATCGAAACTTTCAAAAAAAAATCCGGAAATTTTCTTCTCCGTACTGCGCGAAAATGCCGTTAATTTTTATTAGAACGGCCACCCATACGCATTCGCTGTGATGATTGCACCACCACCAATCGTCATGACGACGCCGCGCAGCTCTGCGGTCGAGCGGCTTTTGTGTAAGTATACAGAGTAGTGCTTATAACTTTATTGATTTTATACTCGAATGTGTATTGTAAAATTTTCGAGTTCAATAAACTTCTGTACTGTAACCACGACTTGACTTGCTGATGCGCCGCGCTTGTATTAGATCATCTTTATCAGAGCATTCATAGGTACGTCCCTTCAAGTTACACATCTATGATCATCTATATAGGCTTAGGCCTAAACTATCTATGATCCGTCCTTTTTTAAATGTTCCATTTTTTTTATTTTCAATAGGCCCGTATGCGATAGATCCCCGGAAAATGAGTTTACCAAGAATTGTTGATCGGCAGAGCTCCGACTTAAAAACTATCGATGTAGCTATAAAAAACAAATTTAGGTGGAATTGGTTAGAGGAAAAGGATTTTCATGGTGATTTCTTGTCCGATTACATACGTAAACTCGAGGAAGGTGGCCTCTCGTATTGCTTGATATGCAAAGAAATTATTAAATACGGTGGTGGAGGAAAACGGGACATAGTAAACCACGCTAAAAACAAAAAGCACACGCAAATTAGAAAGGAACTGAAAAGTAATGAAGAACTACCCGCAAGCTACCAGCCGATCATTTCAACTGAAGGCAATGAACCGTCCACTAGTAACAGTTGTAGTACTGGTAGCTTACCAATGCCATATGGGGTTGCCCCGAATGTTCCTGGTGTCCAAGGAGAAAATCGCGATATCAGGCCGAAATTCGATCATTTCAACTGAAGGCAATGAACCGTCCACTAGTAACAGTTGTAGTACTGGTAGCTTACCAATGCCATATGGGGTTGCCCCGAATGTTCCTGGTGTCCAAGGAGAAAATCGCGATATCAGGCCGAAATTCGTACCAACTATCGACAGAATATCCCATGCACAGGCCATGACTCTATCGTTCATAGCTGAGAACTCTCTCCCAATTTCCATGACCGAGAAGTTGATTAAGTTTGCTAAGGAGCTCAGTCGCGATGAGAAAGCGGTTTCGCAGATTACGATGGGAAGAACGTGTGCTACGTACAAACTAAAAAATGGCCTGAGTACGCACATCCGCAAAAATGTTGTGGCTGATATGCGGAAATCGTTTTTCTCGATTAATACCGATGAATGCACTGCATCAAATTTCGAAAAAGTGTTCAGCATCCTGACTTCATATTATAGTGACGAACTTGAACGGTGCGTAGTAAATCACTACACCTCATCATCGATTTCCCGAGTCAACGCGGCGTCAGTTACAGAATTAGTTCTTAGTAAACTGAAAGCGGACGAAATACCACTGACAAACATAGTTTCAAGTTTGTCCGACTCAACCAACTATATGCGAGGCAAGGTCAGTGTGTTTGAGACAAAACTGCGTGAAGCGGCGCCACTGCTACTTGACATAGACGGTGACGTTTGCCACCGCATTCACAATTCCGTTAAAAACTTCTGTTCACACTTCGACACGATCGCCGAGAAACTAGCCGACGATATGCACACCGATTTCAAATATAGTCCAGACCTTCGTGATGCACTGGCCGAATTGTGTGAAATACTGGGAATCCCGTATGTCATCCCAGCCCAGCGCATTCCCCACCGCTGGTTGTCGGCATTTGACGTAACTGTTAAAAGCCTAGAGATCATCGAAGGGCTTTCCCTGTTTTATTTCACTTGGATACCTGAGAAGGCGAATTACCAAGATTTGATTGTTAACATTCTCAGATCCGTTCCGGCAAATGCTAGAAAAAGGGTCTACGAAATCATCGGCGAGTTAAAAAAGAAAGATTTGACCTCTGATGGACGGAATAGAAAAATGCGCATTGTAGATAAACTGTTTTTCAAGCGACGCGAAACCCTGATCATCATGTATTTTTACTCGCGAGTTCTTCCGTTATTCAAGTCGTTCGTTTTGACATTCGAGAGTAGTGAGCCAAAAATGCACAAACTGCACGATGAATTCTGTGATCAAATGAGCCATTTTCTCTGTTGTTTTCTGAAACATGAAACAGTATCTGGATTGTCAGCACGGAAACTGCTCACGCTAGACTGTACAAAAAACTACCTACCCGTTAATGAGATGTACGTCGGAGAGGAGGCAAAGCGATTGTTGGCAAAGTGTGATGTAACTGATCGCAACAGAATACTGTTAAAAATTCGAGGTGCAACTGAAGCAGCAACGTATCTACAGAAAAAGTTACCGCTGGAGAACAAAGTTCTACGTTACATGTCTGCATTGGACCCTGAGGCCATGGGTCATTCGGAAACGTGCACTGCTCTGAAGAGACTTGTGGCTTTCTTTCCTACCGTAATCATGCCGGATGACCTTGATAGCCATGATTCTTACAAGTTAGAGAGCAGCAAGTTACAGTCAGACAAAACACTTCCACCTTGTGATGAAAACACTCGCCTTGACACGTGGTGGACAGACATCTTCAAAACGAAGAAATATCCTACACTGGCGAAGATTGTCAAAGCAGCAATGAGCGTCTTTACTGCACCTCGCATTGAGCAATCGTTTTCAGCTATGAATGACTTGATGGATAAGAAGTCAAACCGGATGGCCACTTCAACGTATGCCGCTATACAGAACGTAAAATACAACCTGAAGTCACGCCAGACAACAACTCTTGAACTCTATCACCGAGAAAACATTCTCCAAAGTCCAGTAAACCGAGACATGGTGTATCACATGCAAACAGCTTATGGCCGTCACAAGCGGCAACGGCAGGAGAAGCAAGAAGCTCAGCTGGCAAAAAAACGAAAATTAGGACTAGATTCAATGGTAGCAACTGCTCCTGTTCTGTTACGACCAAAGATTGTATCCAGGAATAAGTCGAAGTCAATTGTTCGAAAACGAGCCACATTGTCAACTGCGGGTAGCCGACGAACCGTACATGAACTTGCCAAAGAGGCAAAACAGCGAATTATGAAAGCGGTCTTGGCGAAAAATAAGAGAAAAAACTAAAATGTTTACCGTGGTTAGTATGTTCCGTTGTTCGTATCGTTTTCACAGTCATTGAAGAAGGCATTTTCCATAATGAATAATAAAATGATAAATCATAGTTGACAAAATATGTGAATAAGTGTTTATTTTTTAATTTTCGTAATTTATTTCTGAACGCAAATTCCTTACTGAACACATTGATGCATAATATTCACGGATAAATTGATTATTAACGAAATTTTAAATATTTCCTTGCCAACTAAGCGCTCAAGCGCTACGATCTTGAATTTGTGAGCGTTCATCGGCGCATTTGAACTGCAATTATTCAGGACTCGACCCGCAATGCGTGAGAAGATGCTGATCGTCAACGAATGAGGATGTGCCACATTGGAAATAGCCATTACCTTCCCGAATATAATAAGGTGTTCATGGGTTCACGATCGCTCTAAGTGCTCGGAAAACGCTTCTAATTTCTGAAATTTTCTTGGGGGAGGACCCCTAAACCCCCCCAAACGGCTTCGCGCCTTCGGCGCTTGCAAGTTTGCGTATGTCAATAAATACTTCCGGGAATTGCAAAGCTAGGTGCTGGCAACACTGCAAGACGCTACAACTAATAATGTACGGGTAAGTTGTGGTAATTTGTGGCTCATTTTCTTATTTGGGCACAGCAGTTATTTTTGGCAAGTACTTTGCTGTATCATGTGCTCATCGACTGATTTGTAGTCACCCGGCACAAGTAAAGCGCATAACGAATGAAGGACCTTACAAACTCAATTCAATCAAAACTTTACAAATCCACTGCCTACTGGGTCGCATTAAGTATCACCGAGGACTGTGCTACGAAATGGAGTAGGGCCAGTGTTGAATTCTCAGTCCAGCCCTGACTGTGTGACATGTGTGACAGGTCTTTCATCCTCCCTCTGCAGGGACTCGAACCTGATTGATGGCATCGCTACACTAAGCCACGGCACGAACCATGGCAATCTGATGCCATCAGGTTCGAATCCCAGCCGGGGGAGGATGCAGGTCTTTAAGCTTTACATCAAATACTTCAATCATCAACATAAAATTAGAGTTTCTATGGTAACAATTTAGCTGTCTCCATGAGGCTTCCAAGGGTTTTCTGTCAATTTCTAATAAGCCTAATGTGCTTATTGTTTTTCAAATTCATACTTGATCTCGCACTAAGGGTTTATTGTTTATTGGCAATAAATGTAAAAGGGTTGCCACAGATTGCAACATACTTATGAAATTTCCGCAGTTTCCTAAAGGTTGTTGGATTTGTGTGAATGATTTTTCTCACTGCTTGAAATGTGGATACAAACACTACACAAAGGGTGTAAAAACATTACATTGGTACGCGTGTTGCTATTAAAAAGATTGAAGGAAACCAAAACAAATAGGCATATGCGTCATGTAAACTGTAGCTATTTAAGGTTGGGCTTAGGCTTAGATTTAGACAATATTGTCTGGTGTATTCGCGCCTACTCTCTGTCACACCTGCTCTCCGTGCGACGTTTCGATCCGTGATTCCGTTAAAAATTGGTTTGATTTACCTTTATTATGCATCAATATGTTCAGAAAAGAATTTGCATTCAGAAATAAACAAAAAATTTCCCTAAAGTTTTGTTTTTGTTTTCATTTATAAACGATAGTTTACTCAGCATACGCTCGCGTAATGCTGAAAAACTGCTCCGCGGACGCTCGGAAACGTTACAGTGACGTCATCACCTGCTCAGGTGGCACCACGTTATGGGCCGTGAAAGCCGTTTTTCATCATTACGCGAGCGTATGCTAGGTAAACAATCGCTGATCGATGAAAACACAAACAACAAACAAATCCTTACTGAACAAATTGATGCATAATTTTCACAAATCCACCGATTATTAACGAAATTACGGATCAAAACGTCGCACGAAGAGCATGTGTGACAGACAGTGGTTACAATTCTTCTTTTTTTTTGTTACAGGAGCCCTATACTTGTCAAGTTTGCCATGAAAAGTTGTTATCTCTGAGGGAATATTGCAGTCATTACAAAACGCATAGAAATGTTCCTAATTATCCCAACATACCATGTCCAAATTGTTCACAGCAGTCATGTTCTAATGACGCCCTTCGCATGCACTTTTCTCGCAATCACCTGTTTCATAAGAAAGCAGTTCGTTCTATTAGTAAAAAACCATTAAGCCATGGTGAATTCAAATGTTCGGTTGTCCATTGCGAAAAGCTATTTTTGTCGCTAAATGACCTCATAAGTCATCTAAAAGTCCATATCACTAACGGTATAGAAATAACATGTCCCTTTACTAATTGCACTGCAAGTTACATTGTGAAATCATCATTTTCTAGTCATATATCTCGCCTCCATAAGGGACATTGGTCTGCCAGTCGTTTAAGACCTGAATTTCTTGTAACAGATTCTGATTCTACCATAGACTCTGACTCAGCTGCATCTGTTGCAGACTGTATCGATTCTGCTTCGGGCTCTGACACTGAGGAACAGGAGTTAAATGAAAATAATCTATGTATGCAATTAGAAATAAATCTAGCGCTATTTTATCTAAAATTACAATCAAAATTGCTTGTACCATCTAGCACTATCCAAGTAATTGTTAATGAACTTTCAAATATCAGTGATCTCCAAGAAAAATACATTAGTGCAGTAATGTTAGAAAAGATGAAACAACATGGCATTGATGAAGCTACAGCTCTGCAAGTAATTACTGTACTTGAGAGTCATACTGAATTTCATCAGATCATTGATAGTGTGAAAGGGCCTTTCAGATCAGAATATAGTAAAAAGAGATACTATGAAAAACAATTTCATTTTGTATCACCAAGAAAAGTAGTAATTGATGAAACTGATTGTCGGCATCACATGTATTATGTACCAATACAAGAATCACTGCGAAGCATGTTTCAAGATGCATCTTTTGTTCATCAGTATAATAATCCAGCCTTACCAAGTAGTCCACCTGGTGAACTTCGTGATATACATGACGGGTTGGTTTTTCGGAACAACCCATTTTTTGGCACCAACAGTGAAAGGGAGCTTGAAATCGTTTTGTATCAAGATGAGTTGGAATTGGTTAATCCACTCGGGAGCGCTAAGTCCAAACACAAGGTTCTGGCGTGTTACTTTACTCTCGGAAATATTTTTCCATGGAACAGATCAAAAATTGATCAAATTCAATTATGTTTTCTTTGTAAAAGTTCCACTGTTAAGCATGTTGGAATTCAGAAAGTGTTCCATCCATTAGTTACTGATCTTCGAAACATTGAAATGAACGGGATAATGGTGCAAAACTTCACCAATCCTATTAAAGGGTCAGTCTTATGTTGTCTTGGGGATAACTTGGGATCAAATGCTATCGGTGGTTTTAGTGAAAATTTCTCTGCTTCTGACTATTGGTGCAGGTACTGTCTGCACACAAAAGCAGATCAAAAAATACAAAACATTTGGCCAAAAAGTATTCGTACAGTATCATCATACAAAGAATCTCTTGAGAAACTTGATTCTAGTGCATTTTCCAATGGAATCAAGGCAAATTCAGTTTTAAATGAGTTAGAACACTTCCACGTGTGTCAGCTAGGCCTTCCTCCATGCTTGGCTCATGATATTTTCGAGGGTATATTAAGAAAAGACCTGGACCTCATTCTAAATCATTTCATCTCCCAAAAATGTTTCAAAGCACAAGACATAATAAGTATGCTATCTAAATTCAAATTCTTTTGTTTGGACTCTCTAGATAAACCATGTCTCAGTCTTCAAACTAAAAAGAAAAACTTAATTAAGATAAGTGGTAGTGCCATTCAAAACTGGAACCTTTTGCGTTTCCTTCCTTTGATATTATCAAACACAGATGCATTGTATGATAATGTTTGGCACATGCTCATTCTACTGAAAAGGATGGTAGAATACATCTGCGCCCCCTGTTTAAGTATGGAAATGATTTCAATTATGGAAGAACTAATTGAGGAGTACTTAACTATGCGGAAAACATATTTCCCAGATGTCAGTTTTATTCCAAAGCATCATTTCATCTCACACTACCCATACTTGAGGCTGTGTTTTGGACCATTAATTCGACTTTGGACGATGAGAATGGAGTCTAAGCATACATACTTCAAGCAAGTCACTCGTAGAACGCAAAATTTCAAAAATATATTACTTACTCTTGGTGAAAAACATCAATATATGCTTGCCTACTACTCTGCTGGCAACATGTTTCCGCCAATGCTAACATACTCTAGTGGCTTCATATTTATGGATATGGTTTACTCTGATGAGATAAAACATTGTGTCAGAAAAGTTATCCCCAAGGGTCAAGATTGCATTGTTACCAAGGAGATCAATTTCAAAGGAATTACTTACAAAGTTGATTCTGATATGCATATGGTGATTTCTAATGATCAACATGGACTTAAATTTGGAAAAATTCTCCTCCTCCTCGTATCTAATGAGGAGACTTATGTTGTTGTCGAAAAGGAGGACTCGCTTTGTATGAGAATGCAAGGAGTACATGAAATAATTACAAGTGGAGTCAAGTTGTGTTTGAAATTGTCCTCAGTGTATGATTTCTACCCACTACCATCCTATAGACTATTAACAAAGAAAGTTGTAGTATTGAAGCATGCTTTAACTAAAGGTAAGCCCAACTAAATTAACTTAAGCTAAGGAACTAGGGCCCGGTTCCACAGTTGTGAGTTAGAGTAAACTAGAGTTAAAGTTAGTTTATTTTCAGTGTTTTAACTCGAGAGTCAAATTTAACTCAGGGTCCAGGTGCTCTTGCATCAGTAATCCTATTTTCCTTCATTTCAAAGTTTTCTAAAAGTTATTAAGGGACATTAATGCAATTTATGCCCATAATTTGCCTCAATGATAGTCACACTCACCTAGATCTCTAAAGAATCAGTAATTTATGTCTTTTTCAATTTAATTTCCATATTTCGTGACATGCTTTTGATGGTAGGGGTACAGTAAATAAAACGTTTTTGAATCAACTCTTTCCAACACCATTTTGAAGGCGAGGTTGTGTTATTTAGCTACGGACATAGTAACCAGTAATGAGGTTTGAGTTGAGGTTTATAGGGTTGGCAATTTATCAGAAAATGCATGCTTGAATTGTGAATGAGTCAACAAGTCACATCAAGTCAAAGAATTCAATTCTATCAACAGGGGGTCAAACACTTAACTTTACATAATATATTTGAGTACCTGTGATTTGCTGAAATGATAAACTAGTAACCCCACGCACCCAAAAGCAATCCATGTGCTCTAACAACTGGAAGGAATTAATTAGCATATGTATAAACAAAAATATATATTTCAAAAATGATATTGTAAGCTGTCAATTCAAAACATTTTTTCCTCCCATTATCGGTTATACAAGAAACAAAACATGCGATATGTGCAAAAACTGCTTGCATTTAAAAATGAATAGACACTAGTAGAATAACCGACTATCATTGGCTCCTATTTTAGTTTCAGACTCGTGTGCATTTTATTCTCAGTGCACAACGTTTCTTATGTTTGTTCATTTACTTTTTTTCAGCTACTTGAAGAATCAAACTCAGTTATAGATCTTTACAACTATTCGACGTATTCTTCAATTTCAGAGGTATGCATGGATTCTTAAATTTTGTCTGCTCGGAAAAAATTGCAACTTTAGATGACTGCCTTGTTCACATTATGAGCCTAGAAAATGTCATAAATGTATCTGTGAAAATATGAATTATGTATAAATCTTCCAGATAATAATTGATATTCAGTGCTCAGTGGAGGAATCTATTTAACCATTACCCATCTGTGGGCCTCAATTTGAGCTAGACTCAGTCACAGCAATTTTTAAGTGTCATATATAACAGTGACTCTCCTTTTGGTACTTTACCCCTTTGTCTCTATATTTATGTATTATATTTCAAATTCAGAATGACTCATTATTGTCTAATGCTGACGTGAACAGATCCAGTTATAAAATCGTAAAGTTTAAAGACCGAAAGATCGGAGTGAAAGACGGATCGTGTTATGATGATTTTGTTAGGAATGGTAAGTAACCGATTTTGCAAAAAGTTAATTTAGTAAATTCAAGTAAATTTTCCTTTTTGGCATTTATAAGAATTCTTCACTATCATAGATTGATTTGCACATGTTTTTTTCTTGCGTGATCAGAATATAGCTTTTAGTTCAGGGAATCTTAAAATCCAGAGATTGTGTATAAGAATGTGATTCATGATGCAAAAATTCATAGGCCTAACCACTCAATTCTTAATTTTCAGTATCACTGAAACTGATGATAGATGCTGATAAATTTAAGTTAACATATGATGGTATTGATGTTGATGAGGACATTTGGGATGAAATACCTCACAGATCTGAAATCAATGTTATTTATGATACGAGTGGTAGGTATTATGCCCATTTTCTTGTTGTGTTGAGGTATACACATTCTGTCTGAGAGTGTAGGGATTCTGTATTTTGATGCTTATGTTTGATTTTTTTTCAGAATTCACATTTCTTTCACCAGTGCCAAGACAATCCAGTACACCTTGTTACCCATCTGATTGTGCTCAGCCGTTTTCCAGTGCACAAATCCCATCGTTAAATTCTTCATCTTCCGTTTCTACCATTCCAGTTACCGCCAGCTCTTCTCAGAGTTACTTGCCTTCTGTACCTTTATTCGAAAATCGATTTCAAATTCTTTTACAAAAATTCCCTATCACGTTAATTAAGAAGTTAGAAAGTGGCGCAAGATTAGATAGAGAAAACAAATCGTTAATGCTCAAAATAACTTATGAGGAACGTAAGGCAATTAACGATAAACCCGGAACTACTGATTTTCGTAAGGTAGCAGACGTGTTGATCGATAAATACAGTCATGCATTTGAGTGTCGACTTGGGGATCAACTGATTAACGACGGAAAAGGGGCTATAACTCGATTCGAATCATACAGGGACCAGGAAAGAAAATTTAACAAAAAACGTAAACCATGCTCTGTTGAAGATAACAGGAATTCCAAATTGGGTAAAATCGACCTTGAATCACAAGTAAGTGATCACCCAAACCGGGAAATATTAGCTAAGATGTACATTGAGGGACACAAACAATCGGATGAGATTCTTCCTTTAGTAGAGGACTGCTTTTCGGTTATCCGAGATGAAGTATTACGTGAGAAAGATGTGAAAAAACATCTTGAAAGATGGCCACATGTTTTCAAAGAAATTGTGTATTTCCTTAAGTTCTGCGAATATATCACTCATGTGGACTTTGACACAGTAAAAGTTCATCTGCAGCAGAGACTCGACCCTTTAGTGAATTATATGGAATCCAAATACAAGAAGAAACTAACATCAAAACCTGCAGATGATTGTTTCAAAGTATTGACAGACTATTTCAAAGAAGACGCTGGGAATGTTGAAATAAAACATAACGACGAGCAGGAACCAGATATGGCAGCATACCCACCTGTGCCTCTCATCATCGTTTTTGGTAAGTGTCAGTGTAAAATTGAATAATTGTATCTGAATAGACCATTCTTCGTTGTCTGTTTACTCTTCTTGTGATAATCTACATTCATTTTTAAGGGTTTTGTGAGGAGATAGAAATTGAATTCATTAGATTGGTCTGCTCTATATGCTAATAATCAATGTTTTCTCTCCTTAAAACTCTGCTAAGCAAAGCCAAAGATAATGCCCTTACTTAAAACGGTTTTTTCTACGGCTACTGTCATTCCTTCTGAAACAAGTTTTTCGTTTTAACATGGTCTTTACCGTTTTAACGCCCCGTTAAAACCAGTTTTTTCAATTAAAACCTAATTTGAAAACTGGTCTTTACGATGCAGTTAAACGAACTACTGGTTTTAACGTAGTTAAAATGAAAAAAATGTCGGTGGAAATCGAATGTCATTTTTTCTTAAATTTTTTGAAGTGTCCCGAATCAGCCAGTGTTCTCCACATGCTGGAATTTCAAAGGTGCTGCATTCATTGTTAAGTGAAGTAGCAAGACTCGATCCCCCAAAAATAAAAACGCTAAAGCTTAATTTTGAATTAATATTGTTCAATCATCACATTAGCACAATGATAGAGGGGTGGATGTAAAATAAAAAATTGGCCACCCCTCTGAAACCAGTTTTGGAGAACACTGAGCACTTAAATCTGATTTCAGCGAATTCTACTTTTTAATCTTTTGTTTTTCAGCAAATGTCGATGCAACTCAATATGTTATAACAATGGATGGAGTTGTTCTCTTCAAAGTCAGCGATCGGCTGTTGGCCTTAGAGTTGTTGTTTGCAACATATTTTGTGTTCTACAAAAGATATCCTAAAACTGCTGAAAATACGAGATTTCTGATCAAGTTTGACCCACCGGGCCGTGCAAAACCCAAAGCTGTTAAATTAGCCGACAATTTGGGAAAATTTCTTATTCAGCAATATTGATAAACAGTATTTGATTGTGTTAAATGATATTATTTACAATCCTGTATACGGTATTATGGCCATGTAATCACATGTTATAGTATATATTGCTTTGGTTCGTATACTAGATAGTAAATAATATTTAGTGCTGATTTTGAAGTTCCAAGACTTTCGAGGCAACCAATTGATGGATTATATGTTCTTAGTGTCATTCTACTGACTACGTTATGTGTTAGGACTACTGGCTAAGAATTAAGCCTAGTTTGCATATCACATCATGACCTGTTAACTTGGCATTTAGGTGTTATGTTTTTAGTTTGGGAAGTGAGCCTAATTTGTATGAAATTTATTTTTTCATTCTGTAATAACTATGTGTTATGATGTTAAATCAGTGCTCTTTTTTAAAGTTTTACTTAATTATTATTTTCTACAGCATTTTTTATGGTACAAGGCTATTCTTAGAGAGTATTGCTCTAAGTCCATGTAGTTAAGTTATACATGTACATGTAATTTTGTACCAAGGGTTTTATCATTTAATCGTAAATGAGTTTTATTTTTGTAGAGAATAAAATGTTTTGTGAGATCACGCGGAGTCACGTGTTACTTATCAGTTGTCAGTTACTCCTTGCCTCAGCCCCTCCTGACAACGTGGCTAAGCATTCCCTCGGAGAAACACGAGTAGGATACTTCGTTATTTTCACTGACTTCAATTCAATATTTTCACTGACTGCGTTTTACTGAATTCATTTCGTTCACTTATATTTCAATCATTCAAGGTTAGTGCTTAAATTTGAAGTCGATTATGCCGATTGACGTGCTTATTATGGGCCACTCCTTTGTGCATCGTCTCAGGACTTTCGAGCAGGAGCGCTTTTCCAATCTAGGCCTAGACCCAGACGTGGTAAAATTGCAATTTTTAGGTTTTGGAGGCGCTACAGTTTTACCGGGTGTAAAATCTATCCAACGGTGCCTGCCGAGTTTTGGTTCAAAATTTGACGTAGTATTCCTCCACTTAGGCGGAAACGACTTAGCCCGTTCAGACCCAAAAAGCTTGGCCTTTTCTTTGGTTGCATTGAGCGATTTTCTGTGCAGCACGCACAGCACGACACACTTATTAATTGGTCAGTCGCTCATGCGTCTGGCCCCCTCCGACAAATTTCAATACCAAGCTAATAGTATTCAACGAAACCGTGAAACGTTTAGTGTGTGAATCCTTAAATATAACTTTTTGGCAACACAGAGGTTTTTGGGCTGATATCCGGCCATTTCTTCTGAGAGATGGTGTACATTTAAATGCAAAAGGCATGAAAAAATATGCTTTTAGTGTGAAGGCAGCTATTGGCCACGCCACAAAGAAATACTTCTAATAGCTTGGTTTGAAGCAAGATACATCGTCTATTTGTCATCAATAAGTTATATGTGTTACAATTTGATCATGAATTTTACATATTCTTTTTACATACCTGACATGCATTTATGCAATTTTTAGTTACATGTGTTTTGGAGTTTTTACTTCAACGTACTCCCTGTTCTCAGGGGGTGGCATGTACTTTACCTATACATGTGTTTTGGGGTTTTTACTTCAACGTACCCCCTGCTCTCAGGGGGTGGCATGTACTTTACCTATATATGTGTTTTGGGGTTTTTACCTCAACGTACCCCCTGTTTTCAGGGGGTTGCATGTACTTTACCTATACATGTGTTTTGGGGTTTTTTACCTCAACGTACCCCCCTGTTTTCAGGAGGTGGCATGTAATTTACCTATACATGTGTTTTGGGGTTTTTACCTCAACGTACCCCCTGTTCTCAGGGGGTGGCATGTAATTTACCTATACATGTGTTTTGGGGTTTTTACCTCAACGTACCCCCTGTTCTCAGGAGGTGGCATGTAATTTATCTTTACATGTGTTTTGTGGCCCTCGCCGCAACCTACCCGTATTCTTTTCGGGGGTGGCATGTATTCTAAAGATACATACTTTAAATAAATATATATATTCCATCTTTGTAACGTGTTTTTCTCTCAAAGGACGTTATGTTGCAAAAAACCCTTTGTTTAATAATTCATCGGAATCTTGCGGTTGTTTTTCATACTATTTCCATGATATACGCATTCTGCCAAGATGCTGTTCAATTTTCTGCTGGTTTTTTTTTCTATTTGCTAAATGTTTAGATGCCGAGAGCCACGAGAGCTAAGCGTGCAGTCACCAGTAGACAAAAACGCCCTCGTTCGTCTGCGTTTACTGAAGCGGTTGCCACCCCCGTCAACGCCAGGGACCAACCAACTAACCAAACCAACAACCAACCAACAACCAAACAACCAAACAACAACCAGAGGCGAATGCCGTCGCGGATATCGTCATTCAAAGACTCATCGATAGTCATCTGCTACCAACACGCGACGCCACACAGAACTGCTTCCCGACACCTGTATCCTTCCGATCCTCCCATTCCTGGTGAGCAACTTATCAGCGAGTTACTTACGTCCTCGCTTCCTTTGGACTTAGCAGTGTCGGAAAAAATAAAGTCCGATATTTGGGCAGATAGATATATTGATTTGTCGGCTCTTTTGATCGGTACTAAATCTGCCGAAGTTGACACACTTCGTGCTACCCTTTCTGAGAAAGGAGACTTAACATTGTGTAAACCTAGACTCAAACAGTTGTCATCCATTTACGAATGGAACAAAACATTCGATATCTTCATGTCTGTCTACGTGCAAAGACATTCCGATGTTCAGATTTTCCGTCAGCTGTTGAAATATGCTAGCACTATCCGTCAATTTGCTAATGATTTTGGTTTTCCCGCCGCAAAGAGCTACGATGAGCAATTCCGCCGATTCAGAGCGGTTTCTTCATCTCTGGTGTGGTCAAAAGTTCACGATCAACTCTGGCTACGGTGTAGTACTATAAGATCGGTAGATCAAAAGAAGCCCTTTCTTGCGAAGCCCCACCGACAGACAAAGCGTTTTCCGGTCGGTTTCTGCTGGAAGTTCTGCCAGACTGGAACCTGCCAGTATAAGCTCTGTAGAAGAAAGCATGAATGCCCCCATTGCGGTAAAAAACATACATTCGTATTGAGTGTACTTATTGTTAAATGTTGTCACATCATATGATTAATTATTTGGCGATTTTTTTGCCAAACTTTTCGCAAAATATATACATGTATGTTTCAATTTGCAACACTTTTGTAATAAACTTAGTCTCACCAGTCATTTATACTAATAAATGACCTTTATCAATCAACTACATGTCTTGTTTATTTTGCTTCAAACAAAGCTCGTCGTTTTCCATTTCTCACGGAGCGGGGATATCATAAATGTATCTGTAATTAATTTTCTAGTTTCATTCAATTTTCAGAGAATAATCTGTCTCATGTAGTATAGGTATAATTATTTTTATGGAATGTCATCCCTTACCTTTGTAAAGCCAAGCAAATCAGGGCTAATAATACGTATTACCTCTCTTATGATTGATATTCTGAGATATTCTTAGATCTTATCATCAATGAAATTACGCTCATCCAGTTTAAGGTGTGACTAACCTTAACATATAGAATACTACTTTGTGAAACTGTGTTAGTTGGAATGGAATGGGGTCCCACATTTTGAACGTAAATCGCCATACAGTTGTATTTCTTTATTTTTCCATGACCTGTAGATCTGGTCACTGGACGTAGCAAATACATCATGATTTGAAAAAAAACGTACTTTTCCTTTATACATTATAGTATATGCGATAATAATATTCTTTTTGTGAATCAGTTTTGTTAATCAGTTTAGTTTAAAGCGTTAAAAATACATTCCAGTTTGTAATAAAAATTGAAAACTGACTTATTTATGAAGGATTTAGGAGGCAAAATTGAGGACGCGGAAGTGGGCGTTTTGATACGGATGACCAATATGGTTGCCGTAGAAAAACGGATTCTGCCGTAATTTATCGCCAGGTTTTCTGTTACGACATGGCTGCCCACGCCGTATATGAACGGGTCCGATCGTCATTCGACGGAATATTGTCGGAGGAAACAGGAAAAATCGCCGTCATCAAACGGTTGCTACCGTTTTAAAATGGATTTCTGTCGCTATTTATCGGTTAGTATCCCGTCTTAAGACGGCTGCACGACCTTTTTAAACGGTCAAAGTGCCCGTTATTTGGCCGAAATCTGCCGTCTTAAAACGGTGAGGGATACCGCATAAAAACGGAACTAAAACGGTAGAATTTCCGTGTTACACTGCTGCATAGATTTTCACCGTTATTATACGGAAATATTTTTTACAGTGTTGTCCCTTCAATATTTTGTTTCACCATTTCCTACCTGGCAGAGGTGTTAATCACTAGTGAAATTTTATTCACGTGTTGTTTCAAGTTTTTTAGATTTTTATTAATCAATTACTTTACTTTCTTTTACGACCCTAAACTAATGGGATTTGATAAAACGAATTGTTGAAATGTAATTGAAATTATTTTATTTTCATAATAATTTTACAAGAAAACTTTGTACTACAGAAGTAATTCATTTTAAACTCCACAATGAAAAATAAATTCATAAACTTTCATTGTATACAACGAGTTCAGTTAGTTATTTGTAGAAATACGATTACGCATTCTCGTGTTCATCCCAGAGTTTATCAGTTAACTGTTGACGGATGAGACCTGCATTCCTTGATGAATCCCTGATAGATGGGCCATTAATCAAATGGAGGATATTTCTTCAATCTGTTCCCTAGGACACCGCTCATTGGTGTTAACATCAAATGCAAGGTCAAGTTTTTTTGGAAGTTGTGCCCCCACGATCCATACAAATATTGTGTAGAATTATACAAGCAAGGGTTGTTATCCTGACGTTACAGGGTTCAAATTCCGATTTCCTCATTAAAACCCTCCATCGTCCTTTAAGTTGGCCATAAGCCCCCTCGATCACCATTCTACCGCGACTCAAACGAAAATTGAAGTTTCTCTGTTCAGTCGACAAAACAGCGTTAGTAAGTGGTTTCATAAGCCAAGATTTAATAGGGAACGCAGAGTCACCCACAATAAGCGGGGGTATTCGCACACCATTCACATCAAAGTGGATATCGGGTAGAATGTCCCCATTAACAACATCATGCCAGAATTGAGTGGACTGAAGTATTATCCCATCATGGGAGTTTCCTGGGAACCCACATGAAGCCCACACAAACCGATACCTGGCATCTACTAGCGCCATGAGAATAACGGAATAAAAGTTTTTGAAGTTATGATAATCTTTCCTTGCAATGCCACCACCACGTGGGGACCTGATGGGGATGTGGCATCCATCAACGGCTGCCCAGGTGTAAGGAACCTGCCATAGCTCCTCCATCTGTATTAGTTTTTCTCTGAAGTCTTGCTCACTCTCAGGCATACGACGGCCAACACATTCTTCCCACGTAGTCTCAACTAATACATTTGTGACATCCCTGGTGATATTTCGGACGGTCGGCACACCCAATCCCGTCATCTCGGATATTGTATAGAAATAATCACCGCGTGAGAGTCTATATAAAGCGATAGCTAATCTATGTTCTGGACTTATCGGCATTTCAGTCACAATTTCCCTTTTAAGACGGTGTTTAATTCGTTCTAATATATATGAGAATGTCCCTTTAGAAATTCTAAATGTTTTCATAAACCGCTTCTCACTGTACTCCTCTGAGGCTAGACTAAACCAGCCTCTATTTCTGGGCAATCTTCGACAGGAACGTACTCTCGGAATCTGTTGATTTTCTGCATAAATCGCGGCAATTAAATTCAAAATCAATGCTCGTCGAATCCGGAACTGGTTTGCTAAAGCTATCATCATGCGTACCGTCAATGAACGTCTTCGACGTGCTTGGTCTAGAATAATCTTGAGCAGTAACAGTCGTCTGTTTATAGCCGCCATTTTGCATTGTATGGCGCGTGTGTAACACATCCGTATAATTTGAATTACTCGGCTCGAGCTATAGTCGCGCTGAACGTGTCGTCGTCGGCTCGTCTATTGGCGCGACGTATAAACTGGGCATAATTTGATATTTGTGAATACATCACATATGGAAATTATGATATTCTATTCGGATGGCATTTGCTCTTTCAACACCAGATTTTTATCAACAATAGAGGTAGTTTTACAATTAGTTTACTTACTCCACAATTATACAATTGCACAGAGCACAAAATTATTTTACAATATACATTGCAACATTTAACATTAGAATGTATTAAACATTTGCGTATATACAACGCCAAGTTTTTAAGGGTTTGGCAATTTGAGTTCTACAAATTATACAACTTTACGTTATTGGGGAATCTCCAATAACGCTCCGGTAGGTATCTAGCTTTGGATTCCTGAAAGTACGGGCAGACGAGTAAAAAATGATATTCATCCCACCGCCTCTAAATCACACTTTGGCACAGCCTATTGACACGGGCAACTCCGCGCCACCGCCCAACTTCCACCGGTAGCATGTGAGCTGAGCATCTAAATCTACATAAAGTTAACCGGTCCCTAAGAGGATAATAATAATAATAATAATAATCTTTATTTTTCAAAGAAATTGAAACAATTTATAACATGATATCCATACATAAATATAAATAAGTATAAAATGTGCCAATATCAAATGAAGGAACCCAGTGAAGCAAATGCTAGTAGATCTGGGCACCCACTCTACACACACTCATTCTTCACAAGCATGCAGACATTCACAGATTCACACACAACATACCAGTACAGTAAACATGGCTCAGATAAATGATTGTTTGAAATTCAGTATTTTAAGAGTTTATTGCTTTTAAATGATTGTTTGAGGGAATTTAGTGATTTTTTTTATCTAAGGTTGTTATTGGAGTTTTGCCACATTATTGGAATTAAATTGAGGAAACTTTTATTATAAATGCTTTTCTTATGGTGAGCGTTTCGGGGAATATTGTGCTGACGAGTATTGTACTGATGATATACCGAATTCTTTTGAAAAAAGTCTATGATCGGTGCTGGTAGTTTATTGTTGATAAGCTGATGTGCGTGTCTAAGTATTTCTAACTGGATCATATCTTGGAATTTTAGAATTTTTAATTTGCGAAAGATTGGATCTGTGGGGCTATTGTATGCTGATTTAGAAATAATTCGAACGGCCTTTTTTCTGTAATTTTTCTAATCTGGACAGGTTTCTTTTTAAGATAAGAGGGCCCCAGAGTACGTGAGTACGTAAAATGGCAATGGATATAACTGAAATAAAGTTGTCTTAAACAATATGTAGGTACTAAATGTTTAACAGAGTTAATTAAATAAATTTGACTAGCTATTTGGTGCAGATTTTACTAATGTGTAAATTGAAATCAAGAAACTCGTCTAAATGTAATCCAAGGAAGCATGTTGATGATACTAAATTAAGTTCCTTGTTGTCTACTTTTATCGTATAATCTTGATTCTTAATATTTATAATTCTATTTGGTTTAAAAAGAATTACTTTTGTTTTAGAAATGTAAACAGTTAAATTATTAGCAGTAAACCAATCTTGTAGTATATTCAAGTCATTTTCAATGGTTTGTATCAGATAATCAATTGAGCTTCCACTGATATATACGGTCGTGTCGTCGGCGAATAAGATAGGTTTACATTTTTTCAGACACATGTGCATTTCGTTAATGTATACTAAAAACAGTAATGGTCCTAATACGGAACCTTGAGGTATACCGTAGTTAATGTGTGATATTTCAGATTGAATACTGGAGTTAATATACATTGAGCGCTTTTCTAGGTAACTTTTAAACCATGACAAAACATTTCCTCTTATACCATTAACATATAATTTATGAATTAGATATTCAATATTTAGGCAATCGAATGCTTTACTCAAATCAATAAATGCGGCTAGTGTAAAACAGTTAGATTCAAATGATTTTATTATATTTCCTATTAGTTCCATGCTAGCATGGCTGGTAGCATGGCCAGTTCTAAAACCATATTGACTTTTATATAAGATAGAGTACTTAACCAAATAGCCATATAATCGCTTGTGTATTATCTTTTCAAGAATTTTAGAGATGGTTGGCAATAGTGATATCGGTCGATAGATTTCAAAGCTCCTTTTATCGTCTCTTTTATAGATAGGTGTAACACTGGCTATTTTAAATGCATCCGGGAAGATTCCAGTTTCTATTGATTTATTAAAAATTGTAACAAGAGGTTTTGCAATTATGTTACCGAGAATACTACTAATATTATCGTGACCCGCGGACGGTTTGAGATCAAAATTAGAAATTATTTTTTCAACTTCACTTTCATCCGTCGGAAATAAAAACAAGTTACTGCTATACATATCAGGCATATAATCTTTGAAATCTGTTCTTGGTTTTGGAAGTTTTTTTGATAACTCATGACCTACAGAACTGAAGAATTTACAAAAACCATTACTAATGTCTTGCTTGTTATTACTTAATTTACCATTTATATTAAAGATATCAGGAATGCAATCTTTATTATTTGTTTTTCCGAGAAGATCTTTCATAGTTATTTGTTTTTCCGAGAAGATCTTTCATAGTGGACCAAAGTTTTCTACCGTTATTCCTAATATTAGTTAATTTTTCACTGTAGAATCTTTCCTTTGCTGCTCTTTTAGCAGAATTATAGGCGTTACGATATTTTTTATATTCAACGTAGTTCGGGTGGTTTTTATCAAGTCCGATAATACTTTTACACAACTTATTACATCTGCGGGAGGTAATTGAGTTAAATACTTTTCCATTTCGAAACGGCATTTGATTGTAAAATACGTAACAGCCATAGTGAAATCATTAAATCAGTGAGTTAATAAGTAAATCAGTAATCTCAGTTCAAGTATCAGACTCAAGTACGACTCAGACTTGTCGACAATGTCGAGTGAATATTCGCTAACATTTTTTAAAACAGAGAACATAGCCCGCTGCGCTTGGTTTGCCAACGCTTTTCGCCACTGAACAAAAGACCCGGCATGGGAGAATAGTATACCCAAATACCTATAGTTATATGCTAACTCAAACACTCGACCGTTTATATTAAACTCCGGCGGGTTTCGGAGTCTTCGCTTCGAGAATATCACTACTTTTGTTTTTTTTCGCAACTTATTAGTAACTTCCATTCTTTACAATAAGTATGGAGGTTGTCAATCAATTTCTGAAGACCCTGTGGACGCTCGCTCATAAGTACTGTATCGTCTGCGTACATAAGGATCATCAATTTGACCCATGCATCATTATGCATGCGCGGATTTAGGGAGGGACTATTTTGAACATCTAGATAGCCTTCCAGATCTTCCAGATAAGAAAAATCGAAAAGAGCACGGGGGACAAATTTTCTCGAAATTATGACCTTGTTTCTCTTAATAGGCCAAGTCACTTTTGTAAAGGAAATTGCAATGGAATTTAGTCAGTCCATTTCTATAGCTTTGGAGTCTATCATGGTTACCCTGATCGTAGTTTTAAAAAAGGTACCGGCAATGTACAGGGTAGATAGGCAGTAGGCTGGGTCAACATCAAAGTTAAGCTCAGCAGAAAGGAGAAACGAGGTACCTATCTGTTAGCCTAATTGAGTTCAAGAAAATTTGCTTTTCAATTGTGTAACAGTACAATCTTAATATAGAATCTCAACCATATCATTTCCAAATAAGATGCATTAAGGAGGTATCTACTGATTACGAAAATGAAAAAGGTTAATGGGCACTGCACTATCCTAATTCACTGGTCGCCTTAACTACATTCTAATACAATATATTCATCACAAGTTGATGTAATTAAGCTTTTAAATTGCTTACGTGCTATTGATGCTTAAGGGTGCTCTCACGTTAAAAGTTGCCACCTTTTTTACACATTGCAATTTAGTTGTAATTTAGTTGCTCATTTAATACTGGTTACAATTTCTTGGAATTTGACTAGGTTTTAGAGAACACGTCAGTGGACCTACATGCCAGATTTTGTGTAAATATCTTAATCTGGCTTTGAGTAATAGCTAAAAATTTGCAATTTCCCCTTTTTGGAATGACATTTCATATTTGTCCATCTCTTCGCAGTGGACTATCGTTAATAGTTTTCAATATCAAGTTGCTTTATAGTGTGCCTTTAAGCTGCCAATCCTAAATTTTTGAACGCAAAAGAACGGTTTGTAAATTGATTCATTCGTTACAAAGTTACGGTCCAATATCTAAGTCTAACTCATTTCCGTCAGAATATATTCCAGCGAAGCCCTTATGAAGTTGATCTACTATTTCAGCAGCAGTTGTAACTGTCTAACTGAAAACAGTCTTTAAGGCATCCATGAATGGAGTTCAGATGGCTTTAAAATATCTTTTTCATGTGCTCAACCGTTTGTATTTGTCAGCAGTTTCAGCCACTAACTCGAATTTCTGTCAAAAACTGTCCACTCCGACACATACCAATTTTCACTACTTTTGAAATTGTTATTAATACTTCCTGTGCTTATTCCTTTAGTGTGAGGTACCTCAAAAATACCCTAGAAGGATGTTTTGATTCATTAATAGTTGTCAATATAATGACCCTCTTAAGTGTCAAATGTGATGTCCTCTCCGGGACACAGTTTGTCATTATTATTTTCAGACGGTGGAAATCGAAATTATATGATGAAATATATATATATATATATATATATATATATATATATATATATATATATATATATATATATATATATATATATATATATATATATGTAAAAATATATTCTTATACAACGGACAACAGTTATGTTATGATACCTTCCAAGTTGGCTCGATGATAAAACTGGCTTGAAATGCATTTATTTTATAGGGTTGAATAATCATTCAACTAAACATATTAAATAAATTTTCGGCAACCTTTTTGGATGGATCAAATTGATTTTTTCTGTTTCGGAGATGACAAAATGTTATGACAAATTTTAACAATGTAATGAAAATCAACACGTGATACAAGCCAACACCTTCGCCATGGATACCATCACATTTTTAAACATCAACACTAGTTTTCAAGCAGTTTAGCACTATATATCTGCCAGTTGAATAGAAATATTGAATTTTTTGACTGGAGATATGGGTAGCACTCATGTCCTGTACTTGCTTCTTCATTTTACTTGCACGTAGTGTAGGATATAGTTTCTTTTACGATAGTGGTGTCTTTCAAAGCTGTGTTACAAACTTCATACTTATGACTTTGGATATGGATAAACTGGATATGGATATGGATAAACAACTGGTAGTGAAATTTCCCTGGTCGCTAAGACAAAGGAAATAGACCGTTAGTGAGCCTTCAGGGGGCTCAAACTATCGGCAGAGGCTTAAAGAAAAGTCTCCTGAAAGACACGAATCGTATCTCACATCTGATGCTGCACGGTAACGCAGGGAATATGTATCTATCGCTAATAGAAATGAAGAGGAAAAACAACAGCAGAAACAAAGGTGGGCAAGAATAAAATAGAGACAACGAAGCACAGGTATTGACAAAAATGAGCCACCAGCCAAGAAACTTAAAGAAATTTCAAAAGAAGAGAGTACTTCAAAATCAAAAAAGCTTAATCAAGAAAAAATAAATCACACCAAAAAAGAAATGTGAAAAAGTAAAAGAAACACAAAGAAAAAGATCCGCAATGAAAAGTTTGCCAAATGATGCAGCAACAAAATTCAGCAACAAAAGCAGTTACTCAATCACGCGCAGTCATTAGAAATCTAAAGGAACTTTATGAGTTCTGCTACCGTGAGCTATCAAAAGTTGGAAACATCGAGTTCAAATCTGCTGCGGAGAAGTATTTACAACAAATCTGCTACAGAGAAGTATTTACAGTCGAAGCAAAAGTTTTTTTTACGTTGAAAAGATCCGAAGAAACCTCACGGTCCCATTGCAAACTATAAAATGAACTTTGGCCATTCACTACGTGCAAGTTGTTGGTAGTGGACACATACGAACGCGTGTTGAGAATGGGCAGACCATCAATAACTCTACTTCCACTGGGTGCATTGGAAAAATTAAAGAAGCTTATTTAGATAGGTGCTTTGCAATTTACTCGGTATATTATATATTCCCTTCTTTAGACGAGTAGATACAAAATATACGTGTATGATGGTAACGGGAAAAATCCCACAATAATGAAGCCAATATTGAAAAATTCTATATCAAAATGATTATATTTGAGGAGCGACGTTTCGGCTAACAATTGTTAGCCATCATCAGGCGTACCGAAACACTACGGAAGAAAACAAAGAAGGCAAACGACTGTAACAGTACTATAATCCGGTTCCTGAATTTCGCTGAAAAAGCTGAGACATTGAAACGCTGAATTTCAGGGAATGCCCGAAAAACGCTGAAATTTCAGGGAATTCCCTAAAAACGCAGAAATCGTGCTAGGAACCGACGATACACGTTTTGAAAATTTTTCCGGGCCCGGTGTCTGCTGCCGAGTCTTAAACCGTGGTTGAGTTTTTACCGAATTTTCGGGTTATAGAGATATGCCTACAAGGTTGTCGTCTACGGCTCCGTTCAAGATTTTCAACTGGCATCAGACCACAATTAATAGCTTAGTAGCTCGAAGATGCGTAGGGCCGGACCGGACCCCAAAAATAGTAGCTAGAGTGAAGAAGAGGTCCCCCATAAATGTTGCTACAATATCGGTAAATGGGATAGGTAACGAATTTCGGTTATATGAATGAAATCCAGCCGACAATTCGGCTCGGATGTACTGGCAAAAATGTACTGGGATACCCCTCCTTTCTAAAGGTTCGATTATTTCAAAAGTAAGGTTGGGTATGTGGAGCAAAAAGCACTTCAATGCGTCGCTAAGATGCTGGCCTATGCCACAAGCAGAATTTCCTCTGAATTTACGCGCTTATATATGAACTAAACTCTCGAATTTCTTATTTTTTACTTTAAAGGATATAGAAGATTTTGGAAAAGTGGTCTGAGCTCAACTTTTGATTGATTGATGGAGGACCTCATTTCCTTGACAAGAGCCGGAATATTCAGTTGAATCAGGAGGAACAATAATTGTTCAGGACACACTGTATAACATGATTCTTACAAGCCAAAAATTAGTTCATCAATGTACATCAGTTCCAAAAACTACCATCATGCTTCCCCCAAATGGAAAATTAAATAAATAATATTTGTCTTTATCTAATTACATTTCATTTGTCTGTGCATCATGATATAAATTGTTGTTGTTGTTGCATGTACCCGTGTGAGCTAACAATGAAGTTTTCACTTCATTTGAATAAATTCTCAATACAAAACTACAGTAATTCTAATTCTCAATAGTTTTTCTTATTGTTTGGTAATTCCTCGCAACTTCTCATTTCCATGTTTCATACAAGAATTAGTTGAACGAAAGAACAGTTAGGCTGAACCTGACAACCCATAATAAGTGCTAGCATCGAAATTTGATTATTTCGATTTCATTTTCGGTGTCATTGAAATTCGTAAATAAGGCCACACCAAAAAAACCTATTTCTCGGGCTCGACCGACCCGCTATTTCCCCAATTCAAATAATCATTTTCAGAATAAAATATAATTTCCTATCGACCCTTTTTCAAAATTTTGGGTGAAACGACTTTTTACAATATTATACATGCGGCTGACCGACTACCAAACTCTACATTCTTGTTAATATTTATTTCTATTCAATCAAATCATGATGTCGGCACTAAGATCATCATCAAAAAATATTTTATTACTTCGGATTTAACAATTTGATTCTGGAAATGGTGCAGCCATACTCAGACAACTTTGCTAATCGGACATGATGGAGACCTTGTATTGTAAAATTCTTTTTTTCAATTTTTTTTCTGTATAAAAAAAAACAAATTCCATATCTACATACCCATTTTGGTGATTGCCCCGCCAGGGAAACAGGATTTTTTTTCGGTTTGGACTAAAGGTTCAACTGTCATTGTACTTAGCATAGCTTAGATTGGATTTCATATTTCTTCATTTTCTACAAGGAGTCTCAAAGGGTCGTCCCCAGGTAGAGGTCAAAACTTGGTTTACTTTCTCAACTTGCTGGAGACTACCATCTGCATTCATGCCACGATTTGTCTGGCCTATGAGAGTCGAACAACATTTTCCCATACACAGGCTTGGCTTTAGTGTAGATAAGGCTAGACACTGCACAATGTGGATTAACTGGAACTCGAAACACTCAAAATAAAACGAGCCATAAAGAAAGATCCAATAATTTAACGTTTATCTAACTATATTAATTTACAGCTTAAAATATACAATATACATTCTGCAAAATTTCACAAAAGATATCAGTTCTACATTTTATCAGAATCAAGCGTTAAAGCCACATATTCGCTTAGCTTGGGTTTGAATTCTGGTTCCATAGCCTCGTATTCTTTTACAATCCCCTTGGTTACCTCGGAATATCGCTTAACTTTAAAAGACTAAAAATTGAGTCCCAGGAAAACCAAGTAAAGTGGGGTATACTGTACGTCCGCTGTTGGCTTATTTTTCTCTGGTTGAATCAGATTATTACTGAAATAGCGTTTGAATAGCCATTTTATTTTTATTTTATCTTTATTGTGTCGTTTAGCTATCCTGCTGCAAATTTCACAGTTGAAGTTCACTGGTGGCATCTGATTGCATGAAAATATAATCACTGCTACAAGAAGTCTTTTCTCAGTATCTGTATGTCCATCTAAGCAAATCAACTTGGTCTATGATTCCTCCTTTTATAGTCTGAAAATAAGAATTGATACATTTTTCTAAGAGATGGTATGTCAAAGAAACTTGATAATTATCTCACCACAGCAACTGAATGATTCGCAACTGTTAAATTTATTCCATGCGCACGATAAATCAAAAAGAAATTCAGTGAGATCCCTTTTGTCCAAAAGCCGCATCATCATTATAACTAGCTATCAAATATAACTTACCTCCAGTCTCAAACAGAGTATACCACAGTTGCCCATAATCGTACGTGACCTGTTGACAAAAGAAAAGTGGCTATCATAATCATATTTTATATACATTTGAAATGTCCAAATAAGATTTGTTCGTCTTGAAGAATTAAACCACATTCTTGGAATATTCAACATAGTGTGATGGGTCTGTGAAATGAAAACAGAACCAAACCCAACATGTGGGATACGTTCCTACACCCTTGCCCCATTTATTACCCAACGTATTAGGTCCGAATCAAATATGAAATAGGTTATCAAGTTCATTGCTAGTAATAGGGGTAATGGGCTTTCAGGCCAAAGGTCGAAGGGTCGAGCTCATTAAAAAACAAAACATTAAAAGTAATTTAAAACTATAATATATTTTCATAACCGTGTGCATTTTATATTATAACTAAATATTCATTCTAAGATATCAATAATTTAAATTTTAAAAGCATATTGTATTAAATCAATTGGTCGCTCCACTTCGCTACCGCTCCGCTCCGCGACCAATTGATTTATTTACAATACACAAATTCATATAATCAAATATATTTTAATAATAATTATTATTCTATTATTCAACTGAAATGCACACGGTTATGAAAATATATTATAGTTTTAAATTACTTTTAATATTTGTTTTTAATGAACTCGACCATTCAACCTTTAACCTGAAAGCCTATTACCCCTATTACTCTTAAAATAATCATACATGAATACATGTATTCATTATACATGAATAACATTTAAATTGACAGATTATTCAATATAAAAGTATATATTTACAACATTATTTCAATATTTATATTTGTATGAGTTAGATTTTTAAACATTAAAAGTGTTAGTAAAGTGTGATTGAAATAATACATGATATAAATCATTGAACTTCTAAAATCAATTTTAATAAAAAATTTAGTATTAAAATGGAAGCAAATAAGTACTACTGCCCAACATGTAATATCAATATAGATAAATCCCAAAAAGCAAGACACAATAAAACTAAAACACATTTAGAGAATAAATTGAAACTAGAATATAAAGATGATATATTAGAAACTAAATTAGATGAATTAAAGAATGAAAAAGAAACATACAAATGTGATACATGTAATCAATCATTCAGTGATAAAAGATATTATAAAGAACATTTAAAATCTAAAAGTCATATTAGAAATAAGAATAATGATATTTTAGGTGAAGATTATTTTTATAAAGATAATAATAAGAAACAGAAGACAATTAAAAGCATAAAAAATAAATTAAACATGGATGGATGTAAGAAATTATATTAATTCATTGGATAATAAAAAAAGATATAGAGATAACCGAAGCATTTAAAAGTGATATTGGCCCAGCAGCTATCGAGTTTAAATTTCATAAAGGTAAAACATTAGAAGAAAATAAAAAACATTTAGAAAATATGAAAGAAATAATAAAAATAATAACTGATGTTGAATATCCTAAAATTAGTATATCAGTTAAAGTAAAGTTTATAAAATCTGAAGATAAACCAATATACGATATAAATTCTCATTCACAACATATTATATATAAACAACACATAGATGATAAATTAGATAAATGTTATAATGAAGTAAAAACTAAAATAGAAGAGAAATATTTTGAAGGATCTGGTTTAATATTTGATGAAATAATATTTATGACTTTACATGTTTATAACACAAAATATAATAAGTTAACTAAATCAAAACCAATCGATGAAAATAATGTATCATATTATAAAGAACCAGATATTGAAGCATCGAGCTATATTAAACTACCATTTAAAACTAATGCTGTAATAAATGTACAAAATGAAGATGATAAATGTTTTCTATGGACAATTATAAGTTGTTTACACCCAGTTGAAGATTATAATAAACATACTTATAGATTAACAAATTATAAACAATTTGAAAATAATTATAAGATAGATAAGTATCCTGTTCTAATTAAAAACATCCCAAAAATAGAAAGAGATAATAATATAAAGATAAATGTATTTGATTTAATCAAATTGCCAAATACAAAAGGTAACAACATAAAACATTATACATTAGAACCTTTATATCTATCAAAAGATTATGATTCAAAAGATGTTATAGATATACTATATTATGAGAATCATTATATGTGGATTAAACAAATCGATTTATTTTTTAAATCAGAAAGTGATCACCATAAAATATATCTTTGTAGAAAATGTTTACATAGATTCAGTAATGAAAGTACATTATTAAATCATAAACAATTATGTGAAAATCATGATTATTGTAAATTAGTTTTACCAAATGAAAAGGATAACATATTAGAATTCAAAAAATATGATTACAAAAATAAAGTTCCATTTGTTATATGTGGAGATTTTGAATCATTAAATAAAGAATTAACTGATCAAGATAGAAAAGAAATATATTATAAAAGAAAGAAATTAAATTCTAATGAAAATGATTTTTCAGATGAACCACCAATAACAAATACTATTAAAAAGATTCATCAATCAGCTGCAGCTTTCGGGTTATATATAAAATCTGATTATCCAGAACTAATTGAAAGTGAATATTATGATTATAGAAATGAAAATGTTATCAATCATTTTTGTGACTTATTAATTGAATATGAAATAAGATTTAGTAAATTATTGAATACAAATATAGAAATTATAATGACAGAAGAAGATAAAGAAGAATTTGCATTTGCAGATAAATGTTATTATTGTGAAAAGATATTTAATTATAAAGATAAAAAAGTAAGAGACCATGATCATTTGAATGGAAAGTTTAGAGGCGCTGCGCATGAGAATTGTAATTTACAAGCTAAGAAAATTAATTTTGTACCAGTTATATTTCATAATCTATCAGGATATGATGCACATTTATTCATCAAACAGTTATGCCATAAAATAGAAGAAATTAATAATGAAATAGAAAGATTAAATTCAAATAGATCAAAAGATAAAATACCAACTTATAAATTTAGAATGTTAGCTAAAACATCTGAGAATTATATATCATTCCAATTTGGGTGTTTAAGATTTATAGATTCTTATAGATTTTTAAATAGTTCATTATATAACTTATCAAAATCATTAGTTGATGAATTAAAATTATTAAAACAACATTACCCAAATAATGATGATTTTCAATTAATGAGATATAAAGGAGCAATTCCATATCCATTTTATAAATCACAATGATTTCAATATAACTGAATTATTGAAAGAACAATTCTATGATGAATTAAAAAATGAATATGTTAAAGATGAAGTATATAATAGAACATTGAATATTTGGAATCATTTCAAAATAGAAAATCATGGACAATTAGTAGATTTATATCTAAAATCAGATGTATTATTATTAACCGATATATTCGAAAGGTTTAGAGATGTAAACCTAAATATTTTAACATTGATCCTTGTCATTGTTATTCTAGTCCAGGTTTAACATAGGATTGTGGATTAAAATTTACAGATATAAAAATGGATTTGTTAACAAATATAGATCAATTATTATTATTTGAAAAATCTATAAGAGGAGGAGTTTCAGGTGTATTAGGGGATAGATATTTCAATGTAAATGATAACCCTGGATATAAGTTATTATATATAGATGCAAATAATTTGTATGGTTGGGCAATGATGGAACCACTACCTTATGGAGTATTTGAAATAAGTGAAGTTTTACAGAATGAGAATAATGATAAATTTGATTGGAAGAAAAGAATTCTAGATATTGCAGATGATTCAGATACTGGTTACTTCTTTGTTGTAGATTTAGAATATCCTGATGATGAAAAATTTAAATCTAGAAATCTAGCTCACTGTCCCGAACATAAAACTCTAACTCATGAAGAATTATCAAATTACCAAAAAAGAATTAAACCTGAAAATCATATCCATACAGAAAAGTTAATGGTAACTCAAGAAGATAAATATAATTATGAAGTAAATTATAGAATGTTAAAGTTTTATCTAAAACAAGGAATGATCCTAAAAAAAGTACATAGATATATTTCATTTAGTCAATCTAAGTGGTTAGAAAAATATATAGATTTTAACACCAAACAGAGAACTGAAGCTAAAACTGATTTCGAGAAAGATTTCTTCAAGTTAATGAATAATGCATTCTATGGTAAGACTTGTGAAAATATTACAAATAGAAATGATATTGAGTTAGTTAGTAATGGTAAAAGAATTAGACATTTGCAAACATATCCTAAGTTCATTGGTAACAGAATATTTGATGAAAATTTAGCTGCAGTTAAAATGAGAAGAACATCAATGAAATTTAATAAACCAATCTATGTTGGCGCTTCAGTTTTAGAATTATCAAAATTACTAATGTATGAATTCTATTATAATGTATTACAACCACTTTTTGGAGAAAAACATATAGAAATATTATATTTTGATACCGATTCTTACATATTTAAGATAAAAACTGATAACATAACAGATGATTTAAAAACATTAAAACATCATTTTGATTTCAGTAACTATCCTAAAAATCATTGTTTAGCAATGATAATAAAAAAGTTCCCGGTAAATTCAATGATGAATTGGGTGGTGCAGAAATGATAGAGTTCATAGGTATTAGATCTAAAATGTATTCATATAAAACTAAAGAACGTGAAGCTAAAAAGTTAAAAGGAATGACCAAAAGTGTAGTAGAAAAGAATATTCATTTCAAAGATTACATCAATTGTATATTCAATGAAGAAGTTAGAAAACATAAGATGAGATGTTTAAGATCTGAAGATCATGAAATGTTTATTGAAGAAAAGATTATTGAAAAGATTAGTCTAAACCCATTTGATGATAAAAGATATATTTTAGATGATGGAATTCATACAGTTGCTTATGGTTGCAATTTAGATGAATACTTAAAATTTAAAAGAGAAGAAACAAAAGAGAACGAGATAATGAAAAGAATTCTAACGTGTTAATCAAATTTTAATAAAAATATGTATTATAAATGGAGAGTAAACAAACACACAGTGAGAACAACAAATCATTTCTAGATAGAATAAAAGATACTACAAATGTAAAATCTGTAGATTATAAATTCAAAAAGTGAACAGAATTAACAATTCATAAGAAATATCTAATTACAAATATCGATACAGTTACTAATAACTATGGAGATAAATTAGTTATACACTTAGAATATGAAGGATTAAAAGGAAATACATATAAATTCAGAACATATTTACCAGATAGATTTCATAGATTATCAAGTGAAGATTTAGAAGAATTATGTTCTGGAGATTTCTATTTCGTATACAAAGGTAAGAATGAAAAAGGTCACCATGAAATAGATTTCGAATAAAATATGTAAAATAAATGGTGGAATTAAAAGAATACAGAATATTTGTTGATTCAAGAAAACTTACAAATTATAAATCTCATAATTTACTAGTACAATTAGATAGAGAATTCAAGAATTGTGTAGATTTAAAATTAGTTAATATAAGTTTATGTAATTCTTTTTACAATATATCGAATAAAACTATTGAAGATAATACTTAATTCATATTAGAAATGTAAATAAATGGTTTAATCTAATTTTAAAACCAGGATTATATAATTTAGAAACATTAGCTCAAGAAATTAATAGAAGAGCACGGTTGAAAATTAGAAGAGAAGATAAATTTTTAATTAGATTTATAAAAAGTTATAAAAAGTACAAATAAATTAAAATAAAGTTACATGATGAAAGTCAACATGCATTTATGGTAAAAAAACCTAAAGCTAAACTGTTAGGAATTGTACCAGATACTGTTACAGGAAACGTAGATGGTAATTCAAATATAATACCTTACACACACTTTTATATTTATTGCAATTTAATCGAGCCTACAAAAACATTCGAAGCAACTAAAGATGCAATTTGTAATTCTAGTATATTAAATATTTTACCATCAAAAAATGTTAAACAATTTGGAACTCAAATAAATTATAATTTAACAGAATGTGATTTCAAACCTTGTATTCCACATTTCAATAATTTTAAATTAGAAATAAGAAATCATAATGCTTATTTAATTGATTTGAATAACTTTCCAGTGATATATGAATTAGTTATGAGATGTAAAGAGTAATTTTTTCACTATATAAATGAATATAACTGTTGGGCCGAGTATATGTTTTGGGTTTGATTTTAAACATGAGATAGAAATGAAATTTAACATTAATGATGTAATTACACATATCAAAAATATTGCATTTTCTAATGAAACAACATTTGAGTATGAAACAACAATAGATAAAGAAACTTTAAATGTAGAAAAGATTACTAATTTAATTAGAGAATCTTTAAGATTTTATGAATTAGATGAAGATTTTATCATCGATGATATTAAAAAAATAATCATTGAAATATATACAAATGAAACTAGTAATGAAATAAATGTTGAATTAATCGTAAATAAGTTAACTAAATATTTTGATGATAGTAATTTTTTTGATAAATAAATGAGTGATAATAAGTGGATAATAACTGGATAATATAATGGCGCATTACTATCAGTTGGAAGTTTTGGTTATTCAATGGTATTAAAAAAAGTATTTAAAATGGGAAGTGTTAATGTTGATAGATTTGATATAAATGATATTTTAAAATTAACGTTAGCAGTTACTTTATCTAATTAAACTATTGATTACTTAGAAAAACAAAAATATATTCCTCCTATATAAATGCGTAATTATTTTACTAAATAAATGGCTTCTGCAGTTATAACTATTATAGGATCGGCAATTGTTAACGCTTTAGCATTTACTGGTGGTGGTTATTTATTTAAGCATATTGATAAAAATGGATCATAAACAGAACAAAAAAGACATAACTTAGCATTAGAGAAATACAATAAAGCAGCGGAAGAATATAGAGAAAAAAGACAAAACTATATGGATTATATTAACAAGGAATTATATGATCAGAAGATTTCACATAGAGATTTTCAATCAGTTGATGATGCAATGAGTTTATATAACGCAGTAACCAATAAAGAAAAATTACATCTATAAAAACCTAAATTATCAGATTATTATACCCCAAGTAAAGAACAACAGAAATATGAAAATATAGCTGCAAAGCAGCGATGACGGGTTTTCTGTAAAGCCATTCAGAATGATGGGAATTATAGTAAATTGAAATATCGATACATAGAATAAAATGCATTGACAGATTCGAACCTAATATGCAACCACTGTGTAAACGTCAAATATGATTCAGCTTTGAAACCGAACATACGTGGACGTACAATCACAAATATTAATATATTTGACCAGGCACTTATTTTGGCATTCAAACATCATGATACTGTATTATCACCATCCTTAAAAATGGATCTGTCCTATTAAGAACTCATCTTAAGCACCTGCTGATAGATTGAGTGAATTCACAGATAAGAACGTATTATGATTTAGAATAGATTAGATTTAAGAAGTTAATGTTTTTATTGAAATATTTGAATAAATACATATATTGTAGTGTAGATTCAATCAATAAATTATGAATTGATTTGGTCTGGGTTTCCGGCTGATGTTGATTTTGGCTTTTATGGATTACAAAATCTACAGTGATAAACAATTGATACCTGCAACATGTGTGTAAATCAAACCTATTCCACTAGTTGCGTGTGTTTCCTAATAAACGGGAGAGTCACTCTTGATCTGAGTTATTAGAACTGGGGGTCCAGGGACACCATGCCCACTTGGGAAGTGGTTCCAAATGCTCAACAATCTAACAATTCAGGTATCAAAGGTATAACACATCCCTTTTCAAAGAATACCCATCACAAATTGCAATGAGAAATGGCAAACTCAGAATTCGGGCCAAAATTGACATTTTTGGGCACTAAAAAAGGTCATAGGACGGCCATCTTGAGTCCGTATCCCAATTTTATGCTGCAAAGTTATGCTGATGGGCCCAGGGGCATTCACATATATCCGAAAGATCAAGGTAATTGATCAAAGCATCTTCAAAATTTCCCTCAAAAAGTTCAAAAATATGGAAGACCTCAGACGACATACGAGATATGAGATATAACATACGAGATATGAGATGCAACATACGAGATACGACATATGACATACGAGATACGACTTATTTACAGTACGGGTGTCCGTCCGCTAGCGCCACCGCAGTGTATATTTTTCAACATCTACTCGGCGTATACTACGACACGTGCGCAGGCAGTGGCGTATACATTAACTATGAATATCAATACGCGAAAAACGTTTCATTTGAAACTAAAAATATTTAAAGATATTCGATCAACCACTCCCGGGGACCGGCTTCTCGCTGTGACGTCAGTGGGCCACTCTTAGTGTGAGACACCGATGGTCCGGTGATTCGAGTTGGCTCACGGGGCTACAGCCCCTAAATCCACCAAAAACGCGTCAAATTCCATTTTTGAGTGTACAAAAATCCCTCAAAAAGAGTTAGCCACGGCCCTTCAAATTGGTGGTCATTAAGAATTGCGCCTAGTCAAGGGTTTAAACTCCGCGTTCGATCGAGGGTTTTCGATGAAGAATGAAAGATGTATGTATATTACGAATGCCGATGACCAAAGAGTCTTAAAAAAAGTCCGACACACGCGGAATCTGTTTAGAGTACTATGATTTCAACGAATGAATTGAAACATGGACATGAATTAAAAATACTAAAGATATCATAAATTTATTGAATGAATTATTCATTAAATCATTATCAGAATGGAGTTCCATTGTATCACTCTCAGCTCCTGGCCCTAGTCCAGCTGATTCGTTTATCACGACCATTTTTGCGACGGGTGCAAACGCACCATACGAGCAACGTTCCGGTGTTCCGCTAATTCCCTGTCTAAAGAAATGTTACTTGATATTTCCATGGATCTCTTATCTTTACAAATGTAAGAGCTGTTGTGTTTTGCTGAAGACTTATTTATGTGGTTCCTGTACTTTTGTCAATAAACAGTTTTAAAACTGGCCATGACAATTGATAAGAATGATCTTAAATTGGATTCTCCGATTATGAAAGTTATTCAGATTCAGCCATTGGCCCTTTTCATGAAAGATGTCAGAAAAGAAAGATAGCCAAAAAGCACTCAGAATACACAAGTACCTAAATTGAACAAATTTTCAGGGGAGGACCCCAGACTATGGCTTCAGAAAGACAGTACCGCATACTGCCCTGGCGGTTAGCGAAAACTGGCCAGTCTCGACTCTCAATGGCTGGTCTAGTGGACTCACCAGTCTGCCCCAGTAGCTCGATAGGGATGGAATTTAGCTGGGGATTTCAAACCTTGAGAGAGAGCACGGGAGTTCTTAATCTGGATACCAGGGCGATGTACGGGTTCCCAGGTTGTTTGGGATTCAAGAACTCAGGCAGGGGTGTCAAACAGCGGAGGAGGGGTACAAGGGGGCCGGGATTTCCGGCTGCGGAATTTTTTTAGAATTTTGATTTCTGATGCAGAAAAGCAGGCGGTTACGGCGGGCGGTGAACAGTAGTTATTTTTTCTGCAGGCATTGAGTAACCGGAACCCCGGCTCCTGAACACCAGGCCGTTTTAAGACCAAAGGAAGACAAGAAATAGCATAATATTATGAACTTGAACAGTTTGATATCTTTTTAGTTTTGTGATTTGAAAAACTTTTCGTCGCCCGCGGGAGAAGAACGGCCGGCGGCGCGCCTAGTCCAGGGTGTTCACAGTATGGCCTAATATCGTTGTGTCCGGTCCAGGTGTCCATTATCCAAAAGAAATCTATTTCTGGTTTGAATAAAATGTTGACTATGTTGGTTTTCATATAATTGACGATGACTGTACGCGTCACCATGTTAAACGATTTATATGCAGTAAATATTGAAAAAACATACACTGCGGTGGCGCCAGCGGACGGACACCCGTACTGTAAATAAGTCGTATCTCGTATGTCATTATGTCGTATCTCGTATGTTGCATCTCATATCTCGTATGTTATATCTCATATCTTGTATGTCGTCTGAGGTCTTCCATACAAAAATGTGTAAAAAGTGTTGATTTTGGCGAACAACAATGGCTGCCAGTCGGCCATCTTGATTCTGACAGGGCCAGTTTTTGAGCTGAAGATGTGTCTAGGGTAGATACACGTGAAACCCAAATATCAAGACATTACATTGAAGCGTCTTCAAAACTTCCTGAAATAACTGATTTCCGTCTACGGACGGACGACGGACGAAAAGTGAACGCAATAGCTAAAGTCCCAAGTGGGCTAAAAATAATGTTCATTTAGTCATAGAAATTCATTGCCTTTTTGGAGTTTCTGTAATAATATTTGTTCTGCCCCAATTTTTATTACTGTATGAACCAATGATATGCTTTGTAAATATGATGTAATAAAATAAATTTGAATTAAATTTGAACATGAGAATCAAGCATAACTTGTGTTTTTTCAACTTGTCTTACTTGTCTTTTGTTAACAGTTCCAGAGTTTCAATTACAATCAAATCCAAATTGGCTAAAAAGTGCATAGGACTAATTGAAATGAACGGTTAGTTACTGCAAACCTATTCCAGTGTTATGTCGATCGTGTTGAATCACTTTCCTTGAGTTGAAAGAATCAGATCTTCTATGGTACAACATCAGTCATCTTGGTGTTGACTGTCCTTGACCATCTAACTTTATGCGTTTGACATTGGAATTTAGCATCATACCCATTTGAACTGCAAAATATTCATACAACATGAAACCCAACAGTACATGTATACAGTATTAATCAAACTTTCACCGATGTTGGATATTTGAATGAACATTAGGTTTATTTCAGTACTCTAAAGCAGGAAATAATAAGCCCAATCAATAGGCCCTATTCCCATTGGATCAATTATATAATGCGTACAGCTGTACCGTACACTTATCAGTCAAGAATGGAGAAGTCGGTATACCAAACCTACGAACAGCAAAATGTACAGGCCTACAATGATTTCTGGTAATACAAGCCGTGACCACATGAACGTTTTGGTTTGACTATTAATGTCAGCAGGTCAGAGAAGGCCTGGCCAAACTTAATCACAAGGCTCAAATCAATTAGCCTTTCTGCGTGTGAATATTTCACTGTATTGTTTTAAAAATAGGCCTATCGAGTGAATTAGTACATAGACTGAATTAGACTTTAGGCTAGTCCTGACCAAATCCTATCCATATTATAATGGCACCAGTTATAGTAACATCACTGTAGCGCCGACGAGAGGGAAAAAGTTGTGTTTGTAGTACATAGGCATGGTAGGCTTGTCGTACTCACTTAATACTTAAAACGCTGTTGTTACCTGTACGTGACTGTACGGTGATTTCTACAGGTTAGCCATATGTGAGTACGTTGACGCTCAGACTTGCAATATTGGGATTCGAAACCAAACGAAAAAAAATCCAGTAGTAGTCCAGTGATTTACCCACTGTAACGTAACTGGTGGGTGGATGAAATTTGATTTACAAATAGCCTAGCCTCACCTAACCCAAACTCTATTCTTTTACGCATGCGCGTTTGCAGATTATAGGAACTCACGTACAGCGTTTTTAGGGAACTCACGTACGGTTAACCTGTGGATATCACCGTACAGTCACGTACGCGTTACAATTTCGTACTTAAAATGGTATTGGCTACTAGGAACTCACGTACGGCGTAAGTAGGGAACTCACGTATGGTTAACCTGTGGATATCACCGTACAGTCACGTACGCGTTACAGTTTCGTACATAAAATGGTATTGGCTACTAGGAACTCACGTATGGCATTATAGACTTAGTAGGGACCTCCGGTACGCGGTTAACCTGTGGAGATCACCGTACAGTCACGTGCGGTTAACAACTACGTACTTAAAATGGCATTGGCTTCTATATAATAGGCCTATAGACAAATAAATACCGGTAGGCTTTCTTATAATCTTAGCTTCCACAATTCACAACCGAACCAACTGACCAACCAGTATATTTAGTCCCAGTACGCACCAACCGGCACAGGCCTAACACTGTTTGTCAACTGTGTGTACCGTTGTAGGCTATCGATAATCACCTGATACTTTTCTGTCGTTTGTTTTCTCTCTGAGACGAACACGACCGTAATTCTAGTAGCCTTCCGCGACTCAACGACCTTGATTCAAACTTGATCAATTCAAAGTCTGTTTATTGACGCTTTTGGTTACATGAACTGATCAGCAATATACTTAAATAAAACAACCGGAATAACAAGAAATCAAAAACATTAACGAGGTAACAAACAAATGTCCGTAAACCTGTCAGACACGCGAACGCCGGACTCGTAAACTCTTGGACTCGGACCCGCTGAGCAATAAATTCATAAAATTGACTTTGAAATTGATTGTGGAGAAGAGAGGGAATTATTCGATAGCTCTTCCTCGAAAAGAAGAGAGAAATATCGGTATGAAAACACAACATGGCTACTAATTGAATGGAGCCAAATTTCCGATGTTTACGGCTCGACAGTGCCTTTATAACGTAGATTTATCAAAATTCCCATGCAGTATCTGGAGATTGAAGTGAGCTGAAGGATATCATACGGATTGTATCGGCGACAGCGGTAAGGTAAGGAAGCCTTTACACTTTTAACAAAAACTATGTGAAAAAGGGAAAAAAAAAAAAAATAATAATCACGCGAATTTCAATAGGGTTTTCTGTGAAGAAACAGAAAACCCTAATAATATGGATTTTAGGTGGAACTGTTATTGTTATATTTGTAGAGTATAGGTTTACTAATTAGTAATTTTTTTTGCTAAATAAATGGATGATAATATTGATATTATTCCTCATGATATAAATAAAACTAAATTAAAAACATATTTAGAAAAACAAATATTAGAATTTGAAAGTGACATAAAGATTAAAAAGAAAAAATATTTAAAAAGTAAAATTATATATTATTTGATTATAAGTGGTTCGGTTACAATTAGTTCTGTAATAACATTTCTAGCAATATTCAGTCCATTAACACCTTTAGCTATATCAATTGGTGTATTAGGATTAAGTTCAAGTGTATTAACTGGTATAAGTTCAAAATTAAATATAAAAAGTAATAAACAAAAAAATTAAAACTAATATAAAAGAAATTAATAAATTAAAGAATACACTAGATTATATAATAAGTTTAAATGGTCATATAACAGTTAAAGAACAAGATAAATTATTAAAAGAATTAATAAATTATTAATTTTTTTATTATATAAATGGTAGATAGTTTTCCAAAAGCTTTCCAATATAATAAATCAATTAAATATAATATTCCAGCAATAGATTTTAATAAAGATATTTCATATAGAAATGAAGTTTTAAATTCATTAATTGATTTATATATTTATGTTACTGAAAGTAATAATTTTCATGTAAAGATGGAAAATATATTTCATGTGAATACAATTAATTTCAAAAATTTAAATGAGGCAAAACAATGGTTATTAAAATCTAATATGAAGTATTGGCAGAACCAATTAAATTTTGCTGTTTATTGCGCAACAACAGGATGTGGAATTAGTTGGAATGATCATTTAAATAAACCAAGTTTACCACTGATGTTATCACTTTTTAGATTTCATACTTATTTTCAAATAAAATTAATATTAGATGAATTAGAATGTCCTTTACCAGGTTCTTTACCAGACTTATTTTAAAGAATTGAATAATAATATTAATTTTTCTAAGTTTTATAAAATATGTAATGAATTAAATATTAATTCAAATAAAGATTTTAGATCAAAAATTGGAACAATGGGTGGATTAGGAATATTGTATACTAAACAATTTGGAAAAATAATAACAAATTCAGATATAAGAACACTAAACTGGAATGAATTACCAAAATATTATAATAATATACAACAACGAAACAATAATGGTTGGGTTAATTTCATTTTAGAAAATAGTGAAGGTTTTACTAAAGCTGGAATACAAATAATAAATCAATCTATTAGAACTTATTTGATATGGATTTTAGGTGCACAAGTTGAAACAAGATCCCCAATAATTGGAAATGATAACACTTCATTCGATGCGCAGAAACAATTCAAAGTATTATTTTTTATTTCAATTCATAATGATAAAAATAGATCGATTCCAGAAAACATTGTAAGATATCAAAATTATTTAGATAAATCACATATTAGATTAAATTATTGTATAGGCCCTAATCTATTAATTATTTCTAATGATTTAGTATTAAAGATGGGAAATATAATTGGTTATAATAATCTAATTAAAACTGCAACAATAAATAATTCATTTGGATTGAATGATATAGATAAAAAGATTAAAAAATAATGGAAGGTGAAAAAAATAAAAAACACATTCAATCAACTGAAACTAAAACTAATAATATTAAATTAAATAATGATTCTAAAATGAAAGATTACAATACATCAGAAAATATAAAAACTGATAATATTCAACATGAAATAATTAAACTAAATGATGATAATAAATCCCATGAAAATACTAAATTAGCTTTAACTTGTATAGGAATTGTAATCGGAGGAATATTATATTTTAAATTTTAATTTTTTTATTATGTAAATGGCAGAAGGTGGAGAAGATATTCCATTGGATCCTTTAGATGAACCCGGTATAAGTGATGAACAACAACCTGATTTTGATGAAACAAGTTTTAGTAATGATAATAAATCAGAATATAATACTAATTTAGGTGAAGATGATGATTATTACCATTTAAAAATCCATTTAAAAATCCAAATCCTACTGACGTTGATCCAGAAACATCGAGAAGAGATATTCAACAAATTGATAATGATTCAAGTCAATTACAATTAACATTTGAAAAAAAAATTGATAGATTAAGAGATTCAGAAGAAGAGATGAATAGTACTGGAATAAATCGAATACTATCTTTACTAGAAAAAGGATTACTTGATTTAACTGATGAAGAATTAAAAGAATTTCCCGAACCAGCATGTAGAGAAATTAAAGGTATTTAAGAATCATCTGATGATATTGCTAATATTAAGATGAGATTTTATAAAGAACCATCTTAGAAAAAGAATTAGCTAATGCAGATAAAGAATTAAAACAATTAGAATTAAATAGAGATCATCAAGTAGTTTATGAAGCTGATTTTGAAAGCAGAAATTTAGCTTTAGTAAAAAAAATAGATGATTTAGAATATAACATAGAATTACAAAAAAAGAAGAAAGAGATACATTATTAAAATCATATGATCTTAATCATATTAAAAAATTAAAAGTTATTTTTAAAGATTTGTTGATAAAACCAAATTTTAAAATATCATTAAAAGATAGAATAAAATTATTATTTAAACTAGAAGGTATATAATTCTTTCAATTCTAACAGCTGTAACTATGGTATTTACAACAATAGGTTTAGCAATATCAAATGCTTTGAAATCTACTCCTACTCCCAATAAACCAGATAAACCCCCGAATGATAATAATTCTATACAAGATAAAGTTAAGGACATATTATTTTATTTTTAATTACAGTTGTAAGTGCTATTATTTTTGGGCTAGTAAACATGATAAAAAATGAATAATTAATTTTTTTGTTAAATAAATGAGTGGGAGTTATATCAATCCTTCTAAGAATAATAGAATATCTAATGCTATTAAAGCAGAAAGATCACATCATATAATTACTCATAACCCTTCTAATATTAATCCCGATGAAACTTTATATGTTAGAATTCCTAGATTAACACAAAATACTTTTTATGTTCCAAATAGTATTTATTTATCAGCCGATATAAAAGTAATCGGTAATAATAATAATTATGTTGTTGATAATGTTGGAAGATATTCGATTAAAAAGTTAACTATAAAGATTGGTCCAGAAACAGTTTTCTCATTAGATGATTATAATTTATTTATGCATTATAAAGATTTATGGTTAACTAAAGAAAATAGAAATAATATGATATTTCAAGGCATCCAATCAGAAAACCAAAATAAATTAAGATGAGAAGCACATAATGCAATATTAACTAATTCTATAGATAAATTGATAAAAAGTATATATGGAAGCAAATATAAAATTCCATTAGACTTTGAATTGATAAATAACAATGCACCTTTATATAAATACGCAATTCAAGAAGACGTTATATTCGAAATAACATTTGCTCCTGTAAATGAAATTGTAATATCTAGCGTTAATAAAGATATGAGTAAAATTATCGAATATATGTTTAGAATATGACACAGTAACTGATGAAAATATTTCAAGTATAATTCAAACTAAATACAATCAAGGATTTTCATTATAATATGATTATATTGATAAATTTAAAACCGTAACTATTAATGCAAATGATGAAATTATTAATGAGAATATTAACTTCCCAAGAAGATCTATTAAAGGCATACTAATATTTTTTACCATTGCAACATATACTAATGGCGCAATAAATGTTGATAATTATTATAATCCTGAAATAACAAAAGTAGAAATAACTATCGAAGGAATAGCAAATAAAATATTTTGTCAAGGAATGAAAATGATTGATCAGTGGCCAGAAATTAGAAAACATTTTATGAATGAAAAAGTAAAATCATCTGAAAATTGTAACATTAATCAAATTGATCATTATACCGGTAATAAATATGCATTATGGTTAGATTTTAGAACAACAGAGGATAATTCATTACATGGATCTGGAAAAAAATTACAAAACACTAAAGATGGAATACAATTATTCATGACAAAGAATAAAGGAATCAAAAATTTTAAAATGCACATTTATGTTATATCTGACGCACAATTAAATATTGTAAATTCGCAATTAGATAGTGTTATGTATTAAAATTTTAACTTTAATAAAAATATATATAATAAATGGAAGGTGGTAAAGTATATAAACATATTCCATATATCGATACACATGAAAATAATGATGGTTTATATTATGTAATACCTTGTAATATAGCTTCGATATTTGATCCTATTTTCAAAATTTATGAAACTAAACTAATAGAAATCGATAATAATAAAAGTGAAGTTGTTGATAATTTGAGTAATGTAATTGATAATAATGTAATACATTCTACATCTAATAATGTAATACCTTCTACATCTAATAATGTAATACCTTCTACATCTAATAATGTAATACCTACTACATCTAATAATGTAATACCTTCTACATCTAATAATGAAATAATATTAAATGTTAGTGAAAATAGAAATTATTGTGGATATTGTAAAGGTGAATATTCAAACGTTCCATCAAATTGGAATAAACATATGAATACAAATTCACATATTACTAATGTAATATATCGTGTTGGTATAAGAGAATTTATAGAACACCCATTTAGATATGTTACAAAGTTTGTTTCAAATCAAAAAGTAAATGGTGAAAAAATATATGAAGATTTATTATTAGCAACACCTAATAAAGATGAATTAGATATAACCGATGCTAATGAAATATTAGGATCAAACACTGTAAATGAAATATTAGGAGCAAACACTAATAAAGATTCTATAAAACATAAAGTAGAAAATAATGATAAATTTGATTGGATGAATAAGCATAACAATGAAACAACTATTGACGATGCGGTAAAAAAGGTGCAAAATAAGTATAAAATAATAGAGAATTTGAAGAAGAAAATTCGGTAGAGAATTTGAATAAATTGTTAGGGTCTGATGATGAAAGTGATTAAGATATTAATTATATTTAACACAAATAATAATATTGGTTGAAAATTGTATAAAATAATAGTAAATAAAAAAGGGGGTTTTAAGTATTTAAGGTATTTAAGGTATCTAATACATATCTAATACAATCTAATACATAAAATATCTTATTTTATAAACTGATATTCATATGGAAATTGAAACCTCATTAATAATAAATAACCTTTATTATTTTCAAACTTATTCATATATTAGTTGAAAAAATAAAAATAAATTGGTTGAAAATTGTATAAATAATATTTATTTTTAAAAAGGGGGTTTTAAGTATTTAAGGTATCCAATAGGGTATCTAATAGGGTATATTTTAAACATATTTCAATATTTATATTTGTATGAGTTAGATTTTTAAACATTAAAAGTGTTAGTAAAGTTTTATTGAAATAATTCATATATATTCATGAATAACATATAAATGAATAACTTCTAAAATCAATTTAGTAAAAAAATATATATAATAAATGGAACCAGAACAACCACAAATTATCAATTTTACAAATAACGCTGGTGCTATAAACATATACTACAAAAAGTGTTCTAAGTGTGAATTAGATAAATTAGCTTTAACAGAATTTAGTAAGCGTAAGATTAGCAAAGATTGTTTTCAATATTGCTGTAAAACTTGTACTAAACTATATACCAAACAATATCGAGAAGATAATAGAGAAGCTTATAATGATTATATGACAGAATATATGAGAGAAAGATATCAAACAGATCTTAATTTTAGATTGAAACAATGCTTAAGATCTAGATTAACACAATTATTCAACAAAGAAACACATTCAGAAACACTATCTAATTTATTGGGTTGTTCAGATGAATTTTTCATTTCATGGATAATATATCAATTCGATGATAAAATGAATATAGATAATTATGGTGAATACTTTCATATTGATCATGTGTTACCAATATCTAAATTTAACATGAATGATGAATACAATAAAAAACTTATTTGGGGTTGGAAAAATTTAAGGCCTTTAGAAAAGAAGGAAAACATAATTAAATCTAATAAACTAGATTTACAGTTATATTTAGATCAACTGGATAAAGCAAAGACATTTGTTGAATTATGGAATTCAACACATAATGAAAAATACGTTGAATGTTAAACGCTTAGAAAACCGGTTACTCTCGATCTATGTCAAACCGCCTATATGTAATTGTATTAGGTTGTTTAAAAAAGCATCTGTCGCACGTTATATTCAGTTGAATAGGGTGTACCTCATTTGAATATTGATCGAATGTTCTATTTCAGTTGAAAAGGATTAATCAATAACATTACAAAGGAACATCTGTTGCACCAGACAGTGTTTAGCTAGTGAATAACTGGCAGTTATAAACGCGCAGCGCATAAGCATAGGAACGTATAGGATATTCTCTCTATAAACACAATTTTAGGAGTTTACAGTTATAAATTTAAGTACTGTTTTTGTTGTTATAAAGGCGTTGGGAAACGTTAACTCTTTCGCTTAAACATGTAAAACTTATCCTGGTAAGATGCGCCACAAATGGTCATGTTTAAGTGTTGTAATTAATATTTTACAACTACAACTTCAAGTTAGTTTTATTCTACGTTAGATATTTATCTTTTAGATAACAAAATGAAGGCCATTGAATCAAGAAAGTGAAGATAGATGGATGTGGAATCAGAAATAATGGATATTTCAACTCATGAGACTGTAGCAGTTTAGCCATATGTATAGGCTTTCAATGCATTACGTTTGCCGGAATTTCAATTGCGTCATTAATCTGTTGTTAATGACACACAGTGACAGATGTTGTATTATACTTTATTGATTCCTGCATTCCACGCATAACTTACCGCTCGGCTGCCGAGCGGCTTGGAATGTGGAAATCGATAATGATTATAGAATAAAATATATGTGTTTATGAAATAGAATTTCCACCAGTCGTTTCTTTGAATTTATTTTCAGTTTTAGGATTTATTATCGAGAATCCGAAATGACTTATCTGGACAGTTAACAGATTAAATAGGCAAGAGAATTAGGTAAAAGATCTTCAGAATTAAAAAAAGCTAAGAAAAAGAAATTAACTGATATAAATGAATCACAGACTTTATCTGATATTGATTCAAGTAATAATCCATCTGATTCTTCTAATGCTGGAAGTAATTATAAATTATATATTACAATAGGATTAGTAACAGTTATTATATTATCCGGTGTAATATATAAATCAAAATTCAAATCTGATGATAAATATGATTCCAATGATAATAAACCTATCATACCAGAAAATAAGTCAAATCATAAAAGCATTGAAACTAAATCTAAATTATTATTAATGGATTAAAATAAGATGAAAAAAGAACAATATTTAATAGTTATATAATAACCCAGAAAGTGAAGTATCATATTCTAACGTTACAGAATTATGGGGTAAAATTAAATCTGATAAGGAAAATGGCGCCATACGGCACCCACATGGTGGTATAAAATATAGTGAATTGAAATCATGGTTACAAAATCAACCAACATATCAAATCCACAAGAAAATGGATAAAACTTATTTAACAAGAAAAGTTATGGTTTCATATATCGATCAACAATGTCAAGCAGATTTAAATGACATGAAGAACTTAGAAGAATACAACAAAGGATATTTCTGGATACTGAATGTTATAGATATATTCAGTAGATACGCATGGTCAATTCCAATCAAAAATAAAACTGGAATAGAAGTAACAAATGCTTTTAAATCTATATTTAAAGAAGCTATTCCAGATAAGATACAATTTGATGAAGGTAAGGAATTCTATAACAAACATTTTAAAAAACTATTATCTGATAACGATGTAGATTATTTTTCAACACACTCAGATAAAAAAGCATATATTATAGAAAGATTTAATAAAACATTGAAAACTAGAATGTGGAAATATTTTACTGCTAATGAAACATAAATATATCGATGTATTAGATGATTTAGTGAAAGGTTTTAATAATTCTAAACATAGTTCTATAAATATGAAACCTATACAAGCTAGAAAAGAAGATAATTCGGAAATAGTTTGGAATAATTTATATGGCGCATTTGTTACACATGATTTTGGAGAACCTAAATTTAAAATAGGACAACACGTAAGAATATCTAAATATAGAAAAACATTTTATAAAGGTTATACCCCTAATTTTACAAAAGAAATATTCAAGATTAAAAAGATAATATTAACTAAACCTTTTGTTTATAAACTAGAAGATCTAAAAGATGAAGAAATATTAGGTTATTTCTATGAACAAGAATTATCACTTGTACCAAATCCAGACGAAATAGAATACAAAATAGAAAAAGTATTGAAAACAAAAACTCTTAAAGGAAAAAAGTATTCTTTGGTGAAATATAAAGGATATCATGATAAATTTAATGAATGGATTTTATCTAGTAAAATTAAAAGAATAAATGAATAAAGATTTATTTATATTTGAACCGGATAATATGTTAGTTACTAGAGTAACCAATTGTGGTAAAACACATTTCATATTAGATTTGTTAGAAACTATTTATAAGAATCATTTTGATAATATAATATTATTCTGTCCTACTTATGAAATGAATAAAACATATAATAGAGATTTAGTTAAGATAAAAAAGTTTATTATATTCAATCCTAAAACAGTAAAAGAAAATTTAGATAATTGTATAAAATAGCAATTGATACTTATAAAGGATCAAATACATTATTCATTATAGATGATTGCGCAAATTTACATGATTCAAAAGTTAGAGAAAGTGAGTTATGTTATCTAGCTTTCTCTGGGAGACATTTTGGGATAACAACATGGGTTTTAAATCAAAAATATAATTCAATTGTTAAAGACTTTAGGGAGAATATAAGATTTCTAGTTTTATTTTATAACAAAGATAAAAAATCTATGCAACAATGATTGGAAGAAAATCAAATTATACCCACTGAATTACATGATGAATATATGAATAAATTAAAGAATAATAAAGGTTCAAAATTATTACTGAGATTACAATTTCCATATGAATATAAATTTATTAAATAAAATTTATATATCTATTCTATAAGAGCTTACACTTTTATATTGAATAATGTGTCAATTTAAATGTTATTCATGTATATGATTATTTTAAGAGTAATAGGGGTAATAGGCTTTCAGGTTAAAGGTTGAATGGTCGAGTTCATAAAAAACAAATATTAGAAGTAATTTAAAACTATAATATATTTTCATAACCGAGTGCATTTCAGTTGAATAATAGAATAATTATTATAATTAAAATATATTTGATTATATGAATTTGTGTATTGTAAATAAATCAATTGGTCGCGGAGCGGAGCGGTAGCGAAGTGAAGCGACCAATTGATTTAATACAATATGCTTTTAAAATTTAAATTATTGATATCTTAGAATAAATATTTAGTTATAATATAAAATGCACACGGTTATGAAAATATATTATAGTTTTAAATTACTTTTAATGTTTTGTTTTTTAATGAGCTCGACCCTTCGACCTTTGGCCTGAAAGCCCATTACCCCTATTACTATTGCTTTTATTAAATGGCGTGTTTTATTCAGATGAGATGTTATATTCTATCTTGCATGATCAAGCTTTTATTTATTTTCTTTCTTCTGCTTACACCATCTGTTCAGATTTATCTCCCCAACTCCTTTCGTACTCTCTCTCTCTCATGTACTCTCTTTTGTGGGTTTCTAAACTTCGCGGAATGTCTGGATTCTACGGAATTCTCCGATTTTTGTCGGAATCCCCGGAATTTTTCCATAATTCCCGGATTCTTAGTAAAACCCGGAAAAGGTCTCGGATGGCGAGCGGGAAATTCAATTCAATATTATTTTGACGCAAATTTGGCGTAAAATGTATACAGCTGCGCTAAACAATTTTGCCTTTCTCACGCATCTCGTTTTTTACCGTCGATCGATTTCCTTCAGTCATTTTAAATTCAACTTTATTGAGGTATGTATAGAATTGGACATCTAAATTTACAGAAAATCTTCATTACCGGCGTTGGCGCTTAAATGTCAATTATTATTAATGCTTCACGTCGATATGTCATGTAACTGTAAGCACTGTACGCCGGTCGTACGACGTAGAAGCTATACTAGTAGGGCAGGCCTAAGCTTACTTACAAGTTATATCAGGCATTCGTCCAGGGCCAGCTTCCTGAACTTTTTCACTAGCCGTAAATTTACAATATAAGTGCCGGGGTACATTTTATTATTTTTTACTCATTTGAACTAGACCTTCATTCATTTCGCAGGATGCAGGAGAGGCTATGCCTATAGATTAAGTCAGTAACCTGACTGTGGTTTAGTTTCACGATCGGATATTTTCACACACAACAGTCAAGAATGGGAAGGTCATTTTTGTATGCAATCTTCGTCAGCCAATTTGACTGACGAGTAATTTGCCTGTCATTTCATTGTCTCTTAAGATATCCGTCTAATTTTGTTGCAATCGACGCACTACAGATTCGTAGTTTGTCTGATACCTATAACACCTCACCTGACGATCTTAATCCGTGTGCAAATAGTGGCGCGCTTCCATCTAGGGACCGGTGTAGGGTAGTGGTAGCTGAGACGAAACGCCGATAATAATGATGCCATAATTATTCAATTCAATCAGACTTTATTGCTTCGCATATTTTGGTTGTCTGAAGCTCCGACGCTTTCAGGCACAACAATTCTGACAGAGACTGGAGTAGTCAACATATTCAATATCCAGAAAACATTTTAATACATTTGCAACAAAAATGAACGTAAATATAAATGACATTTAATATCAATATGATTGTTATTATCAAACCACATACATTTTATTCAACTGGAATGCAAAAACGGTTATCAATTGTTTTCGATGCCAAAATTAATTGAGTGTGAAATCATTGCGCATTTCGAGTAACTAATTATGGTATAAACAGTAATGAGTCATTAATATGCATGCGATTCTTATCGAAATCGTCTTTTATTTACATGGAATCTTGGAGGGTAATCAGACTGTTCCACTCAAGATGAAATAAACGCTTATTTAATCAGTCATCGCTTGTATTAAACTTCTACGAATATCTTATTTATTGTTGTAACGCTTTAAACGTTTGTGTACAGTTGAGCCATTTGGTAACACCTTGTATCGAAATTCCGGGAATGACCGATGGCAGCGAACTGGTATATTTCTACATAAAGATAACAACGAATTTTCGGAAATCCACTTCGAAATTATCTTTTTGACCTGACCACTTCTGAAATTCTTCTTTCTCCGATACGGTTGATAAATACTTATTATCGAGTGCGCGGCCAAACTCTCCAACCATACAGCTGTACCGTTCTACGGTCTTTTCCGTTAACATGCCATTTGCATCTTTCAGCGAGTCTAAAGATAGTATGTACATAAAAAAATGAACAAAGAAAAGAATGTTATTCCGATTTTAAATCGTAAAATAGGAAACTTACCTTTGAATTCGCGATTTAAGAATTCGTTAACCAAATCCATCTCTAAGTTGTGTCCGTTTCCGCCTCGATAGTTTACTGTTCCGTTCCATATTACGTACATTTGCAAACGTTCAGTTAGACAACCATTTAGTCCTAGAATGATTAAGCAGTGAGAATATCGCGAGAATGACTGATAATAAAGATGTTATCAATCGAATTCGAGGTCCTCATTAAAATATGCCTGCCGTTAGACGATGTCCTTATATCGCATATTTACTGTGATTTCTTATAAAAAAATCGCAGCATATCTGTCCTCCAAAATTGGCAGATGACAGGGCCATCATTCTCACGAATAGCGTCTCGCCTGGCATGTTCTTGCAGGCCCGTGAATATTACTCCGATCGAATTATTCAATTTAAAATCTTCAGCTTTCTTCTTTTTTAAGCTTTCGGCAGCTTTCTGAACAAAACCACGATCCATCTACAAATATCTAAATGCATTATTTTTTTCAATTTTTTACTTCAGAAACTTGCAATAGAAAAAAACTTTTAGAATACAAAAAGTGACATATAATACCTGGGATATCATCAGCTGATATGCCAACGCAACTAAAATGGAACCAGCTAGCTCTCGTGCAGTTTTCATTGTCGCACCCGATCATCCTATTGGGGTGATAAATTTGTAGTTTGCATAGAGGGAGGGAAGCCAGAGTTCAGGGCAGTGGCTGAAGTTAGTAAACAACCTACGTTGATGCTTACGTCGCACACAAGACACTGAATAGAAGATAGGTGAAAGTGACGTGAGTATCTGCGTAGGGTTGCTGGTTATAGCGGCAGCCTTGAGCTCTGGTATGGCTAGGAAGTAAACAAGTAATAAACTCGTGACGTATAACATATGTAGAAGTATACGTCACGAGTAACATGAAATAAGATAAAAAGGGAGGGTCAGCACAGTAAGGGGGAGAGAGATGCTAGAGTGGCGGAGAAGCCTAAAAATACGAGCTGTAGGAAGGAATAAGAATTGTGCGGGAAAATAAAGAAAGAACGTAGACCCACGAGAAGAGTTGTTATTATTCCGGAGTCAGAGGGATATCACTTATCGGATTAATCGGAACCAACAACGACAACACGAGGGGAGAACGCAACGTGGCCCCCACAACAATTGGTTGAGAAACTCAACTCCACAACATTGTTGGAGAACCGAAGGCAACTCCACAACATTGGTGGAGAACAGTGGTGTATCCTGCACCTCTCGCTGCCAAGCGATCGTGTATATTTGGTGAGTGAACAGGGGTGAAGTAAAAGTGTAAGATGAACGTTACATTCCGTAACCGTTATAATTACATGAAATACGGGCCGCTACCGCGGGTTAAGTTGAAATATTGCGGATAACTCGATCTGTGTATAAAAATCATTCCCGTCTGGATTTAATAGCTGTTTGTTTGTCTTATTCGAGAAATATGTAATCTTCATATCGTCAGATTCAGTTGAAATGAATTATAGAGCTTCCAGTGCGGAAAGAAGTTGTTTCTTTCCATATTTAGATTAATTGAATTATCCGATTTGGTGTGGCGTTTTCGTAAGATCGTGTTTTGGACACTACGTTTTATATGGCAGAAAATTGGATTCACTACTCCGAATTTAGATTCGTCTGAATTAACGGACATAATGGCGTTCGGAAACGAAGCGATTCTGCGATCGTAACGCGATAAATGAAATACAGTGGGGTATTAGAGGCATTATACAAACGCATTTCATCATCGGACAGTTCATAGATCTGCTACGGGAAATCGACCTTGGAGACGTTCAACGGACTACGATTGCGGCTTATAGTAATTGTAAATAATATGATATGTATTTCTGCATGTTTTGATTGCTTTTGTAGAATGATACTCAGCGTTTTTAAGTTGCTTGTGTGCTGGGTTATTGTATCTACGTAGATATAAATATGCACTACGTAAATCTTTTATAGTTTGCTAAATTTGCTGGATGGTATTTCGCGAAAGAATGATTTATTAGTCTAGGTGAGCCACTCGGTTATCAGTGTAACGATAGTTGAAAGCGCTCACTGCCTGTATATACCTAACAAATAACTGTGGTGTTTATGTGGTTTTAAGAAATATAATGAGTATCGCGAGTTAGTATAGAATATGTTTATTGTGCAAAGGTTAGATTGGGCGCTCAGTGGTGAATCTTACCGGAGGGGGTTTGAATAGAGTAGTTTATATGAGATGAATTAAGGTGGACCAGGGACCTGGATGAAGAGTAAGGGATGCTCTAGGGATGGTCCGGAATAAAACGGGGGATTATAGCCCGAAGGATTAATTCTGAAGATCCTTTGAAACAGTATAATGTTTAGTGGCTAGCCTCTGGGAAAGATTGGATATATATGTTGGACATTATTAGGGTCGAATATCAAGAAATACCAAATGTTTGATTCGTCGGCCGGTTCCCTATTTATCCATAGATTTTATTTACTCCGGTAAGGCGTGACATGGGGGATGATACGGAAATGAGAAATGTCACGATACAGCTATTTGTTAGGTATGCTGAAATGGCCATTCAGGGGATTGGTTTTTTAGAAGTAAAGGGTTGCTCATTGCGTAATACAATAAGTATGATAAGTATTATTCGGTAGATTGGGTATCTTAACTGAATGGTCGTAGATTGCAGGGATGTGTGAGCGCTATGTTTTTTTCCGAACTTTCAGTCCGTCTTGACCGGTTTATATACAGGATGATGCGTCGGCCGTTTTACATGTGGGGTTATATCCCCTGATTTGCGGGAAGGAATTAGAACAATTCGAATATCAGATGTGGGTGGTTTGGAAGACCATAGGCCCAGGAGTTAAAGTTAATTTTTGAGAATCGGCTGTTTGAATGGCACTGAATGAGTAGTGTCCAGAGGAATTTTCCCTAACTTTTGGGTGATGCATCTTAATGAGTTTTGTGGTCACTTTATGACATCCTTCCATAAATATATGGCGGCCTGCCTGTCTATTTCAACGGTTCCAAGCCGCAAATAGCAGTTCATGTTATCCCTGCCTAGACTACGGATAAATGTGCTTTCTGAGGCAATGGGTGGGGACTAGCAGCTGACATCTCGGCGATTCGGATGTATCTGATCAGTATATCCATTTTTGCATAAATTTCGGCTCATCTTTATAAAATGCACTTAGAATTATTATGAAATTATTCATTAATTGTTGAAGCTGTCTGTTGCCAACATGTGCTGGGCACACGATAATCAACTAAATGATGTATCTGGCATCTGTATTAATTTACGTCGTTGTTTGGGGTCGGGACAGGTTTGACAAATCATCTGATATCGGTTAAGGTAACGGCTGATAGTTTGGACAGTGGGAAATTGACATGTTTGCAATGGTAATTTTAAAGACAAATTAGGCTGCACACACTGATTATTTTTTTTGGTAAAGATAACGAGAACGAGAAGAGTCAGAAAGTTGAAGTGGTTGGTCATATATTGTTAAATTATTAGACTACATAAATGTGGATATAGAGAAATGGGTGATTGTCTATGAAAGCTATTTGGGAAGTTGTGTTTGATATGTTTTTTTTGCATGACTACAATTGTATAGGCTTGTTCTCATTAAATGTAAGATCAATATACAGATGTACATGCCTCATAATTGTTATATATTACTGATGAAAAGAGTCTCATATTTGATATTTGTAGATGATTGCTTTCCCTTAGATAAAGTTCGTGTGTTAAGTTTATAAGTATTTAGAAACTTTTTTGGCTTACCGTAAAATTCTATGGGGTCCATGTAGGTCTCGTTGATGAATAAGATGAACTGATGATGAGTGGGGTGTGTTGCTTAGTTTAGGTAGAAGTTTGATGTAGGATTGGATAATAGGGGAAAGGGTCAGAAATTGTGATCTATGTCTACTTTACAGGTGTTGTAAATTGATGTACGGAATGGTGGTTGTGTATCATTAGTCTTGATGTTCTGAAGGTTTTGTGTAATTTTCATTACCCTGCGGCTGGCTTTAAGTTGTTAGAGATGTTGCTTATGAATGATGTTCTGAAGCCTGTACACTTTTGAAAAGATTTTTTTTGGGAAACTACAATAGGGTCTTGTGAATTTTTGGCGATTGGGGACCAATCGTCTGGGGAGGAGGATAGTATTGGGGTGATAAATTTGTAGTTTGCATAGAGGGAGGGAAGCCAGAGTTCAGGGCAGTGGCTGAAGTTAGTAAACAACCTACGTTGATGCTTACGTCGCACACAAGACACTGAATAGAAGATAGGTGAAAGTGACGTGAGTATCTGCGTAGGGTTGCTGGTTATAGCGGCAGCCTTGAGCTCTGGTATGGCTAGGAAGTAAACAAGTAATAAACTCGTGACGTATAACATATGTAGAAGTATACGTCACGAGTAACATGAAATAAGATAAAAAGGGAGGGTCAGCACAGTAAGGGGGAGAGAGATGCTAGAGTGGCGGAGAAGCCTAAAAATACGAGCTGTAGGAAGGAATAAGAATTGTGCGGGAAAATAAAGAAAGAACGTAGACCCACGAGAAGAGTTGTTATTATTCCGGAGTCAGAGGGATATCACTTATCGGATTAATCGGAACCAACAACGACAACACGAGGGGAGAACGCAACGTGGCCCCCACAACAATTGGTTGAGAAACTCAACTCCACAACATTGTTGGAGAACCGAAAGCAACCCCACAACAATCCCACCGGTAGACCCAAGATCGTTCTTACATATGCTGTTCGGGTATTGTTTCCGGCGACATTCATCGGAACAATACCAGTCTTCGACTAAGTCATCCGCATCAAGATCCATGCACGTTAAATGGAATGTTTTGCAAAATGTATTTGTACAGTCAACTGTCGGTTCCTCGTCTCCTAAATCTGAAACCAAAGGAAAAGTGAGAATTGAAACCCATAATTGAGGATTTTGTATTGCAGTTAGATTTAAATTTACCTTCATTACATATACAGAACGAATCTTCTACTTCATCTTTGAAGATTCTATGAACATTGGCCTCATTTAAATCTTCTGGCCATACGAAATCGACAATTTCGCCAGCGAATCGGCGCAGGAAATTTCGTCGGTCTAACGTGGTGTAGCATCGATCGTATCCATCGCAAGTAGGTGTAGCGCTAAAAGAACGACGAAGGAATGCCTTGCGAACCGAAGAAATTTCGACGTGATGTGGGCTAGAGGTTCGGCGACACTCGAACCCTTGAAAAATTCGTTCATTACGTCCTAAAAAGAAATATAATTTGGCGATGAACAAAATACTTAATATTGCGTAGGTATTAATTTGAATTATTTTACACACCTGCATCAGGAGCATTCTTTTGTGGAATTCCTGTGGGGCCGGCTCCAATCCCTCCAAACGATTCCATTGATCATTCGAATTGAACCACGCGTTGTGTGCGTCATTATGTCGCTCGCACGACAAGCCAACACCCCAACGCAGAATGGTGGCTGGTGATCCATCCTGTAATTTTGGAATATACTGTTGCAGGTTTTCCAAGATTTTTATCACACCAGCTATCGAAGACTCTTGGAAAACACCTAGATTTGTCTGGAAGCAAAATTGAAGAAATTGAGAAAAAAATGAAATACGATGGTGAAAAATTCTGAAAATCCAAACTTACCACATTTTATTTCAGTGAAGTCTCATCGAATCGATCATTGGTTATATGTTTGATGACGAAATCACCGCAGTTTTGTCTGAAGAAGGGGATGCACTTGCACAAAATGCGTTGAACAATCACACCCATACGGAATTTTTCGCTTCGGAAGCAATCATCGTCCGGTAAGAAAATCACCGTTTTCATGTCGGTCGCTTTCTTCCGTTCTCCGTTGCTGATCACGTTCATGGTATTAATACGATTCGTGCATAGGTACGACAGGGCCCATAATTGGAGTTTGTTTCTCTTTTCGGAGTTATTGTGTCGTGTTACCTGTCTTAACCGAACGTTGTCCCAACAAATTGTCGATGTACCTGTAGCTACAAGAAAGTAATTATATAATTACAGTTAACGGTTGATATCACTGGTAGATTTTAATAATATGAAACGTGGCATATGCTGTTTATACATTGAACTCATTTTACTTACGCGAATCGTTTGTTGACTCAATCAACGAAGAACTGCTATCACTATCTACACTTTCATCAGCATCGGTTTCGGATTCTTCCGGAGTCGGCGAATGCGATTCTTCGTTTGAACTATTGGAAGACGTTTAAGTGTTTGACTCGGCATCATCCGATGTGGCCAGTTCGTGTCAACTATAAATACAATATAGAATTGACATCGTATGTCGAAAATGGATGAAAACTGGCACTACTGATTTTCTTTCGAATGTGTACACTCACCCTTTAAAGATTCTTGGCGAGGGGCTTGCGGTTTCGTCAAAAAATCTTCCGAGTTCCTTCTTTATCTCGTTCGAATTTGGGACGTGCGACTCTTGCAAAACATCAATCATCAATCTAGTCTGTTGGTGGCCTAAAAACAAACCAACGAAGCTGAACATTCTGAAAAGCTGAATAAAGGTCCAATAGCCTTGTGGCTCACCATTAAATCATTGAGTGCATATATAATGTCAAAATATTATACTAAATATGAATTAATTTGGATTAGAGATGTATGAGGCTGACAATATATGCGCCTGCGGAGTGCTGTGTGTACTATAGTAGCCTATATATAGACTCGCTCAGGTGATTCGCACACAGCCATACTGTAACCTATATTCGCACACACGCGGCTGACTGCTGACGCGCGTATATACAAATGTACTAGCGACGCAGTACGGTAACGCAGTAATAGATTGACCGCAATTTCACAAGTCAGAATCCATCCATCGACAAAATGTCAAAAAATACAAACATATACAGACTTTTTTTCTACTAAACAAATACCGGCTATGATTTTTTTCTTAAATATACAAATAAATACCGACTTGGAAGACCCCTGCCATTGATCGTCGAACTTGCTAGTTCAGATACTGAATTAAATAGCCTACTCGCTTATGTTCGTGACAACGAACAAATTATAAGCAAACGTACGATGGGCTTTCCCAATTACATCAGAAACGCCGAAATTCCCGGAATTTCCCGTATATCCCACAAACAGCCAATCACATTCATTGTAGCTCAGGTTACAAGGTCAACTCAAATAAATAGAAGCGAGGAAATTTTGGGGGTTTATAAAGTGAGGGCCTGTAGGTCGAAAAGTACATTGAGATCAGTCGAACTAAAAACGGCGACACTTCTAAGAAGGATTGAACTTTTATATATTTCAATTCCAAGCATGCAAATTGTCATATGTAAAAACGTGCTATACTTAGTGCTAAAAAGCGGGGTTTTTGCGTGTTTTTCAAGAATAAGTCCCCTAAAAATAACTCGATCACTATGAATTTTTTGTGGGCTCGAGAACTCATTAAGCCAAACCATGACACCAAAAATCAACACTATTGGTTCAACAGCCAATGTTTCTGCCTTGTTGACACACCGGTACTCTATTCATTTCCAATGAAAACTGCTTCATCAGACCGTTGGCATAGGCAAACCTACGGTTCGCCAAAAAGTAATACCGATTAGCAATGTAAGAGAAATACTAAATGAAATTCGTTATTATGTATAAATGGTGAATTACTTTTTGTGAGCAGCCTGCTCTCCACATTTGGGCAGAATTGCACTCCTGAATGAACTTAAACATCCGTGGATGTCGAGTATTAAGAAGTGTAGCCAATGCCATTCCGATCGCTGGAAATACATGCCTGTTTTTGAGGCTACGACTGAAATAAAAACATATCAATATTTATCAGACTCAACGCTGGTTTTGCTCTAAACACGTGTTTTTATGATTTTGATAGCTTACCTTAAAACAGAATCGTTGAGAGGTCTCTGTAGGGAGACATATTTCAGACACGCATAAAGTGTCGGAGCTTTGGTTTTAATGCAGTCTAATGTGTTGGTCAAAGAAAACGAATTTATGTCTTCAATGGTTGGCAGGTTTTTTGCCAAATGAAAATCCTCTTCTTCTTTCAGACGTCTCACCTCTGCCGCTATATTTTTCGTCACAACGTTTGTCATCGCTTTTTTCGCCGCACTCGATCATTTGAATATGAATCTAAAGCCGTGTTTGTATCGGCTGTCTGCGATATATTTAGAAGCTTGATGAGAGGCTTTGATATTTGAAACCTACAAAATAAAAATTTAGAAAAAATTATATACAAACTTATGTATTAGACTAAATTCGTTTTCATTCGGACGATTTTTTGAACAAGGAAATCAATTGTCAACATTAAATCTTTGTAGACATTTTAAATAGATTACATAAGTGGGTCATTCTCCGCTAAATGAAAAAACACGTGTCCCTGGACATTTAAGGTAAGAATAAAAATTGTGAATGGATTTTTAATATTTTTTCAGCTGTGTATGATCATTTAGATACATGCTTTTAATTCATGTACTTTTTATGACATTCATCTATGAATAAAAATATATTTTTCAATTTAAAAAACCCATGGGTATTGATTTTAGCGTGTCCCCAACGAACCCGATCTAGTTTATTAACTATATTTAAAAAACACCAACATATTTGAAGTTCATATTTTATGGTTATATCCTAAGATTAATGATTTAGAAAACAATGAGAAAAGTCATTACCCATTACCAAAGGATTTGAACCGTTTTTTTAGAATCAGCGATCCTGCATATCTCGAAAAGGAATCGAAGAGAAAACGTGAGGCGTATGTGCCCATTGCCGAACGCTCAAATCGAGAAATCCGTCGTACGCGCCGGCACTGGTGGAAATTAAAAGAGGTCATGGAATGTTCATCTCCGTCACGTAAATTCATCTCCGTTACGATGAACAAAAATAGATTTTCTCAAGTAATGGAAATACTTATGTAAACAGAAATTGCATGACAAAATAAAATGAAATAAACGCATTTCAGTGTCAATGCCATGATTAATTTTTTTTTGTAAACAGACATGTGAAAATAACTACAATATGCTTAAAACGGTTGCTTACTACAAATTACCATATTCCTTAACTTTGGCCCCAAAATACTGCACTTATGAAAATCGATATGATATTTGGATTACACCTGAAATATTGTTTTGGTAAAATATTCATGTTTAAATGCTTCGATTACGATTAAACTAAATTTCAATTCTATTCATTCAATATCTGTATTGGACATTTCCAATTTTCAAATGTTCATCTTACGTATTTGATATCGCAAAAATTATGACATAATTGAAATAAGTCTAGGGTTAGTTACTAGAAAATTGATACTTTTTTACGAATCGAAGAAATTAGATTTCCAATATGCTCATTGTTTATGATTTCCTTTTCAAAATCGGCTTTTTACACGCGCTTCCATATTTCAATGCACAGTCTTCCATCCGAGCTTGTTATGCAATTAAGGTAAAGCATTCATCAATCTTCACAGTCAAAAGTCATGAGATAAAATATGCAACACGAATACATATATTTCATTCTAATTTCTATTTCCGCACATTTTAAGAAAAAGTCTAACGGAGATAAGAGATGTTATAAGCGTATGTTATATAAACTTGGTATGCTAGGTATAGTAAAAGTGCACCACACTAATTGTCATTCTTTATTCATTCATTCACATTCGCATTAACTGATTCAGATTCAGGTCTTCGACATAGAACACAGTGTACACGTTTGAAATGTCAGTATTGCAGGCTTTTTGCCATTTAAACCGATTCAGGATCTGTGAACTTGAGAACTCAAGTCTCGGGCAGGTATTGGAAATAAACTTGCCTCAAAAACGACGACTTCGCCTCAAAATCATATAAACGTGGTACAGTAAGGGAACATCCCCATATTTTCTCGAGTGTAGCCACTTCGTAGGTGCTTTAGACGTACACTGTATGTACAGAAAGTAACACTCGCTGGAAATACAACCCCATCGGAGCTTTAACTGCAGAGAGCGGGGCCATGCCAATAGTAAATGCCCCAACCTAGGAAAACCGCTAGTAACCTGGAAACCACGTTTTGCTGCTCCCACACATGCTGAAGATGCAATGTTACCTCTTCCCGCAATTAGTGCGGAAGGAGCCGATCTCATGGAAGGGCTAGAAAACTCCACAACTCCAGGTGAAAATCTCAGCATAGCAAAGTGGTGGCCAACCGGATCAGTCATGCACCTAGAGTAGCAGCAGTTTAGGATTCAGTTGATATTTCAATCTCTCAATGAGTTCGTCGAACCGAGGTTATACCATTTTTGGGATAATAGTGGCATGTGCAAAGTTGCTCGCCACAGTAATCCGGAACGTGATAACAAGATGCATATCTTGGCATTGGCAATCCAGGAGGAACAAAATGTGCAAACTCTCCCGAAGAGTTAAAACGGGCACAGGACATTGCGATTAAGAACTTTCTCCCTGATGCGTCTTGCTTCGAGGGAGAACGCTAGCCGCAGTGACCATGCAAAGGATACTCTATGCGCATGGCTTGTTTCAATTCCCCTTAAAAAATTCGTATGCACGCACATTCCACATTAACAACGTACGAGTCGGATGTAGCATTCCTCGGAGTAATTCAGGTAAATGTTACCTGTTATTCATTGTTTACAATATACTTCACTATTTCATACTATGAATGTGTAAGAGAATCATAATCAATTTAACGGGTTAATTTAATTTTTCAAACCTCAAATAAGACACGCTAATAACAGCCTAATTTGGTAGCAATGAGGACTCACATTCTCATATACGAGCACGAGTATGTTATATGGGGGGAAATATAATGATATCTAAGTTTTTCATTTAATCTCATTTAAGGAAACCCTCGCCTCGACGGAAGGAACGATTCGAATTCTCGAAGAACTGCAGCGATATATCCCGCCTTATCCTAACGGTGACCGTTCGGGATTTTGTCATGGGGTGAGCAGCTCTCGTGCGAATGGCATGATGTTGAAAAAAATGAACACCGGAAATTCGTGGAAAATACTCGAGGGATTGGGTTCTACGCCTCAGGAGTTCCCTTAACGGATGCTCCTGATGCAAGATGCAAAGAAAACTTTAGGCTCAGGCCAAGCATCGCTGAAAAAGATTAGCAGGATTAGCGGTGGGTAATTAAGGAAATTGTAATATCGTAATCACCGATATATTCTTATGATGCGACCCTTAAGTATATAGCTAGATTTTTATCCTTGCACAACTCATCCACTAGATCGTCTATTATGTATAAATGTTTCTTTTCAATATCTATGTTCTCGTATATTTCTTCGGGAATCCCTCGACAAATTCTACACAATGAATTAGCTCCGGATACTAACATCGTAAAACAATGTTTAAACTTTGTCGGTCCGTCGTATTCGGTCATAACCGATTCGTATCTTGACGTTTCGATTCGTTATATTATCAGTTGCTATGATGGTATTAGATTACGCTTTTTCATTGACTTTCATTAATATCGAATATTCATGTTATTTATGTTTACTGCTAGGTAATGGTTTCGTATGTCCCGAACGATAATGATTTCGTATGTCCTGAATGTATGAAGTGTTTCAGCCGTAAAGACATACTAAGATCTACTTCGTCATTTAAAATCTCATCGACGCGGAAACGAAGGGGTCAAATACACCTGTCATCTTTGTTTGAGGGGGATGAGTCGGTAAGATGGCCTGAAGCGTCATTATCGGATGATTCATCGCCAAAACGTGCTACAGCGGATCTCAGAAAATGCCCTCCGGCGATGTTCGTGCGGCCGATTGCCCAGATTCCATCGCGTAACGCACCGATTCCACCGCGTAACGCCTTCCCCTAGACGGATTTGCTTGAACAAGCTATGCGGGATGTCGACCGGCTATCGATTACCGACCCCACATCAGCAAAACCAACGGATCTCTTCGAAATCGATCCCGATATGATTGACGAGATTTTGAAAGCCTTTAGATGGAGACGTTTACGACGGCATTGGAGGAGCGCCGCAACCAGGCCCTTCTCGCGATCCGGGATACTCGTCGCAACCCCCGCAATCTCCTCATCCGCGGGAGGATTGCCGCAACCGGCACATTCTCGCGGTCCGTCGTTCACGTCGCGGTCTTCCCACGGGCAACAACGACAATCGTCGGAGTATACGGTACAAAACGTCACTGTAAAGAATTGACGGTAATAACTGTGCGTTCGAGGACTCTCGCCGTTTACTAAATGATAATTGGCGATCACTTTGGGATTATGGCAACTGAATTCTGTATAATCCCGATATATTTCGGTAATTTAACGGTATTTTAATTCGAAAAATTCCTAAATCTTTAAAACTAGAAATTTCCAATTTTTAACGGAAAATATCCGAGGGAAATTGGGAATTTTCCGGTTTTAGCCTTGTTCTAATACGGATGGCAGTGCACATGCGGGTAACATCATGGCGGATCTTTCCAACAACACGATACCGAAATCAAGTTTGCAATACCGGTAAAAAACACTAAGCTCATGCTTGTCCTTTGCTCAAATATGTTTTCTTTCTTTAAGTAAGGGCTCTGTTTCAACGCAGAATACCTATGCCTTGGCAGTGCGTGTGCGTATTAGATCGCGTGGCCGGGTGTGTTTAGGCCTATAGAATTGAGGTATAAGTTTACCGTCATATATAAGTCATTGGCAAAATTTTTTTTAAAATCAATATCTAAGATGTAGAGTGCATTTAGTAGTTTAGATGGCAATGTTTATGTCTTGATATTTAGGGATTATTAACGGAATATAACTTCCTTGTCAGCAAAGTTATTTTGACAGGATTAGGATTAGGATTAGGATTTTATTTACACTCCAACCATTTCTATGGTACATGGAGGGAGACTTATACAAAGTATACAATATTCACAATTAGCAAAAAGTATAAACGTATTGATAAAATATAACAAAGTTTTTAACAATATATACATACACTATTTACAACATACTTATGATTGGAGGGATCTATATACATCTAAGCTCTTTTTTAATGAATTTTGCAATATGTTGATTGTAGGATTTTTTAGAATATCCAGATTGCCAAAAGAGTTCAGATTCAAAATATTTTCACGGATTTCATTCAGTAGGTTGCAGTTAAAAATAAAATGCAATTCATCACCTAAAACATTACAAGCCAAACATAATCTCTCATTTCTATCTAACGGAAGATTTGATAATTTATTCACAGGCAAGCGATAAGACCCAATTCTAAATTCGAATAAACTTGTTACTAAATCTTCATCAAGTTCACTGAAATATCTTTCTAATTTAATATCATTTTTTATTGTCTATAATTAATGGATGTCGGGCTAGCATCTATTGTGGAAACGGTATTTTGATGGTGTTGGTCACAAAGAATCTGTTTTATTCGCCTTGAGAAGGTCCTACTGGTAGCTAAAATTGCTGTGTCCAAATATGAGATCGCAATCATCAAAGTATAAATAATAACCGAGGACTCTTAAGTCTATCGTTTAGATACAGATTGTAAGATATTTTGTAAAGGATTGAGTTTAGTTTCCTTTCCCGATACTTTCTTTATCCAAAAATTAATCATTCTACGTTTGACTTCATTACATAAAGGATAACGTCCTACCTCTGATAACACTTGCAAATTACGATAATACTCTGTCACTTTTATTAAAATTGTGCAGTACAATGAGTGGAGATTCTCTAATATATCAAGATTTTCATAACCCCAAACCTCGCATCCATACATATTGGAGCGACACACATATCAAATAGCTTGAACATAACATCTACTAGAAGTTTCAAACGCCTACCTTTTTGAATGATCGAAAACATAGCTCTCATTGCTTTATCTTAAAGGTATTTTCTTGCTTTAGCAAAGCTACCATTCCAATTAAATTTCACTCCAATATATACATACGCCTGCAATTGTTCGAGCCTCAACGTGGAGCAGGGTTGGTTAAAAGCGAAGTCAAACACGAGCCTACATATAGCGAAGTAGAGACCCAAACCAATTAACGGAATTTTGTGCTGCTTGCTTCTGTGACTACTTAAAACTCTTAAAAGAGCCTATAACAGTAAGAACAGGATGAGTACACTCAATGAGGAGCCTCGTCCGAACCGCTTTCTGTGGAGGGACGAGCTGCTATACAGCCTCTGGGAAGCAACTGACACATTGTTTGCACGAGGACTGTGGAGTGGTAGAGGATGCTCAGACAAAGATATCGAGCGGGAATGGCTGAAACTACATCCAGAGCTGACTGACAGAGCAGAACGCCGGGTCACCAATCAAGTGGAGGACGGAGATCAGGACGAACCCGCCACGTGGGCGGACGCCTAAGAACCCAACCCCACCGGGAAGTGAGGATACAGGAGAAATCCCAGCGATCAACCAACCGGCACAGCGACGGCAAAGGAGGGAGGCCAGGAGAAATCAGGGTGCAGTCGCCGCCGTGACTACGACCACCCCAGAACTCACGGCCGATCTCCCGGGGGGCACACCGAACTCGAAGGGCGAAGCGCCGACGCACCGCTCCTAGAACCGGTGCCACCTGTCACACTTAGCCATGAGGAAGAGGGGGATGAGGAACCCCCTCAAATCGAGTACGTAGGCGAGTTAGAGTTGGAAGGTGGTGGGGCAGCTGTGGGCCCAACGTTCAAGGAAAAGGAGTGGAGCAAGAGCCTCCAGCTCGCGTCCGAAAGTCGAAACAGGCGATCCCAAGGCCGAAAAGGCCAATTGATGGACCCGTTTAGACTGGAGTGCGCTAACGCGGCTTACGCGTCATACTGGGACCAGGTGCAGCATAGAGGTCCAGATGAGCAAAGCCTAGGAACGTACGCCACCGGGATCTATGCACTTAAGCGCTGGAAAACCAATAGCCCGAGTCAGATCAAAACCCGAAACCTAGCAACCAGAACTCAATAGTTAACAGACCAAGTCGCAGCGCTCGGCAGGAAGTTGGGCAGAGCACCATCGCATTAAAGCAGGCACGAAGCGCACAAAAAGACAGGAGCGCAATGCGAAGGGGGTGTGCCACAAGGTTGGGGGCAAGCCCCTGACTCTGAACAGCGTCCTCCGCCTAATCGGCTCTCTCCGAGCCAAGATGAAAGTGCGCCAGCGCCAACTCACCGAGGCAAAGAGAGAACTGACCAAAGCGGAAACCGAACTCAAGTTCGAACAGAGGGGACCCGCCATGTTTGACGACAAACTGGAACAAAACGGCAAAAATCGTCTACGGCTGAGTTCCGAGAGTTATGGAATGGTGTGAGCGGGACCGAGAGGGTCACGGACGTGAGGTCCTTGCACATCGCGAGGTGGGCCGAAATATCATCGCGACCAGTACCTGAAGATAGCACGAATGTCCTAGGAGTCATCGACGGGTACTGGGATCGCATCCTGAGCAATTTGCCAGCCTGGAAAGCACCGGGCCCCGACAGCATCCAAAACTAATGGTGGAAAAAGCTCCCGGCTTGCCGGGATGCCCTAAAACAAGTAGTCGAAGGTGCCCTTAGGGGCGAGCTAACAGTTGACGATGTCTTCTGTGGCGGCCGAACGGTAACGTTCCACAAAAAGGGGGACGAGGCCGATCCAGCGAACTACCGACCAATTGCCTTCCTGAACACGATGTACAAGATTACTACGGGTGTAATGGCGAAGTAGATCACTGATCACTCAATCGCGACAGGTATTCTACCGGAAGAGCAGAGGGCACTGCGAAGGGGCTGTAGGGGGACGCTTGACTGCCTGCTGATGGACCAGTCCATACTAAAGCAGGCGGCCTGGATTGATTTCAAAAAGGCGTATGACAAGGTCCCTCATGACCTTATCAAACACGCAGTAGAAACAATCGGCGCAACTCAATGGTTAAATGAATCCCTTAGCGAGATCATGAGACACTGGAACGTTGTGTTTGAGCAAACTGGCAAGTACGGATTTGAACGCAGTGAGAGGCTACACCTGAGGCGAGGGCTTCTCCAGGGCGACGCCCTGAGTCCGATACTCTTCTGTATTGCCATCGCGCCCATTTCAACGGCGTCAGATGAGCATACGGCGGGGTTCAAGACGAACGACGGAGCCAGGTTGACCCATTTTGCTTATATCGACGACATCAAGTTGATACAGCCCAACGAACCCGCGCTGCATGTGACGGCCAGGGTGTGCGGAGATGCTGCGGAAGCTTGTGGGATGGAACTAGGCTACGAGAAATGTGGGGAAGCCCACATGGATCGTTAGGGCGGAGTGATGACGGAGGGGCAGACAATGCGCCACTGCCAGTGTATGGAAGAGGGAGCATGTACACCTACCTGGGAGCGCCCCAGTTGCTTGAAACCTTCATGGGTGACCTGAAGACGAAAGTCAAAGACCACCTTTGCGCCAAGGCGAAGGCAATCTGGGGATCGACGCTCAGTTCCAACCAGAAAGTTACCACGCACAATGCCGTGTGTATGGGTGCCTTGATGTACTACTGCACGATAGGGTCGTGGTACCGCACAGATGCTGATGAAATTGATAGCTCGCTGCGGAAAGTGATGAGACAGAACGGGGCACTGTCTAATCACCAGTCGATCGATAGATTATATCTACCCAGGGGAGAGGGCGGACTCGGGCTCCAGTCTGCTTGGTACGTACTGACGCAAACCGCTGTGGGTGTTGCCAAGTACGTACTACAGTCTGAGGACCCATTCGTCAGGAAACTGGCGGATGTGTTCTGCTATGTGGCTAAGTACAACAAAGACAATGACAACGTGGTCCGTGTAGCGTTAAACGAGCAGGCGATGAACGCACCATTTGATCAGAAGACACGAAGGATGCGGACATCTTGCCAACCAAGAACGACATCAAAGCCGGCATCACCGGGGAAGTCCTGAGACAGAATTAGGGCAAAGACGATTCACGGGAAGTTCTGGAAGGCGGAGAGGGGCAACGCCACCTTTGCATGGCTGACCACCAAGTCGAGGAATTACAATCGGAAACGGTGTGTGATATAATGTCGATGCAAGATGGAACCGTCCGGACTCCCTACTGGCAAAACCGGTTTGGCACCCGGGACTCACCAATGTGCCACGCATGCGGCGCAGTGGTCGTGACGATTGCACATATAATATCAAAGTGCTAGAAACACAGTTGGGTTACACATAAGACACTTCATGACGATGTTGCACGAGCCTTGTACAAGATCATCGTAAACCAGATCGGGATCAAAGTACAGGTAGACGAGGGTAGTGCTCCGCCGGACGTGGTAGAGGGCAAAGTTGAACTGCGCCGGGACCCGCCGATTCCAACGGATAAGAAAATAGAGGCTAGGAGGCCGGACATTCTCCACAAAGATAATGAACGCAGGCTAAGGATCACCGAGGTGGCGGTGGCACTAGACCATCCTAGTTTCCGAACGGTTCCAGGAAAAGTACAACAAATACCTCCCACTGAAGAACCAGCTAGGTCGACTCTTTCCAACGAACAAAGTCGTAGTGTGTCCTGTCAGTATCAGTGCGTTAGGTAACACGCTCATGCTCGAAGAAAACCAAGACTGGGCTGGAGATCTCTGCGCCCTGGATCGCCGTAGTGCGATTCAGGTTATGCAGAGTGCCGCGCTGACGGGTTCAGTGAAGGCCCTAAAGATGCACATTGCAGGGTTCTAAGCTCATCACCGATGAGCGTTGATTCACCGATTGGGTAGGAGAGCTGACACGGCTGCTCTACGCGGGAAGGAAGCCTGGCGTGCATGCCAAGGGCCTACCGAACGCAACAACCCGGTATTTCCTTTTCTACTTACACAGAAGTCCGAATACCAATGCCGGACACTATGAGAAGACTATTATTATGGTTTTTTTCGGAATTCGCAGTGAGGCCGTTTACAGCGCATTAATCAAATAAAGTACTGTGACTGTAGTGCTTTCTCATCTTCAGCGAGAATAACTGTATCATCCGCATAGAGAATGATAAAAAAAAATTCAATAAAGTATCAAGCTCTTGATTACGTTTCGAATTCAGACTTTCAATAATTGTCAGAGTTGGTTTTCCACGAGTGATAAAAAAATCCTCGATATCGTTTAAGAATAAAGAAAATAGAATGGGTAAGAGATTTTCGCCCTGTCTTAGACCCCTTTCAGCTGCAAAATATTGAGAGGTGCTACCATTAAATTTCATACATGATTTGCCTGAATTGTACATGTTCTCAAGTACTCTTAAAAAATTTCCATCTATACAATTGGCTAATAATTTCCTCCATAACGTTACTCTACATACTGAGTCGAACGCTTTTTTAAAGTCAACAAAGGCACAGAAAAGTCTTCTACCCTGGCAATGATACATTTCAACGATCCATTTCAGCGTAAAGATATGGTCAAAAGTTGAATACTTCGATCTAAAACTAGCTTGAGCCTCACTTATAATATTATTTGCCTCTAGGAAAGTTGACAGTCTATGGTTTAAAATACTCATAAATAGTTTACCTAGGCAACTTACTAGGGTGGTACCTCTGTAGTTATCAGGGTTAAAGGGGTCGCCAATTTTTTGAAAATAGGTTTGATAATGCCTACAGACCACATCTCTGAGATTTAATAAATTTTGTAATATATTTATATAAATATATATTTATATAATTATTTTGTAATTTATTCGGATATTGGCTAAACTTCAATAATTCATTCGTAATTCCATCAATGCCTGATGCTTTGTCGTTTTTAAGTAGGGAAATTGCTTTAACAACCTCTGTAGTTATCAGGGTAACAGGGATCGCCTTTCTTTTTGAAAATAGGTTTGATATTGCCTACAAACCACACCTCTGGGACATGGCCAGTTTTAAGTACTAGATTGAATAAATTTTGTAATATATTTACTCTGTTCGGATATTGGCTAAACTTCAATAATTCATTCGTAATTCCACCAATGCCTGATGCTTTGTTGTTTTTAAGTAGGGAAATTGCTTTAACAACTTCATCAGTGGTTATATCACAGTTTAAAGTACAATTGTTGCACACAGGATGATCAACCAAATCTGGGGATTCACTGACATCATTCATTACATTGTCAACATTATCAAAATCATTTAACTTCCTAAAATGTTCGAGAAAAATATCTATATCAACATCGCCTTACTTATCTTTGGTCCCATTATCGGAGTTAAGCATTGACCAATATCTGTTTGGACCATTAATTTCACATTCTCTCAGTTCTTTAATAAATGCTTCATTTTGTATTTTCTTACTTTGTCTTATAACTTTTTTATGCTCCTTAGATGCCTTCTTAAATGATCCAAAGTTAGAAGGCGAAGGGCAGCCCCTATATCTATCTCTCCTATAATTATATCCTTTCTGTGCATCTCTGCAGTATTTGCGAAACCAATTGTGAACTGTCTTTTTCCTGCTATTACTTTTTCTATGATACATCAAGTTACATTCTTCAGCACTTTTTAATAAAGAAGACACAAATTGTTCAGTAAGATCATTTACATTATCCGGAGATTGATTGTCTATGTTCTGCAGCCCATTCAGTAGCAGTTTGTTTAAATCCATGTCGCATAGTTTTGACTCGGCCCTCATGAAAAATTGATTTGATTTATTGTTATCCCACCTAACTGCAGCTTTTTCATTGATATGAGTATTATTATCATTAGCACTAGTTGCATGTCTGGAATGTGTATTCAACCACAGCTGAGCTACCATTAGCGCCATCTATCCAGCATAAATTGAAGCTTTTGCCAGCTTTTAGAGCCAATATATCATTTTGGCGTTGCCTATTTTGTGACTTAAATAATGAATATGAAGAACCCTGATCAACTTTTGACATTTGCGGTGACGGTAAACTGAAATTCCAAAAACTGAACGGTAAACTGAAAGGCCCAAATAAAGTGAAAGTCGTCTTTTGGGAAAATGGGTGTAGAAGCAAATAATCTATACTAGGCTTAAGATGTGGATTAGGATGGGCTGATGGTTTGGAGGGTTCTGTTACGTAGCCTATAGACCTGCCCCTGTAAAGTGGAACAGCGTCTTAATTTTCTAGAGCGCCCATAATTTTTGCAACCGCCTATTTAAGTCCATTAAAGTCACATTATCAACTCAGTGTTTTCGTATTAGCCTGATTGTTACTACTCGTGGGTACCCTGTACTATATGAATTCAACAATTGCAATTCATAAAGACTACTTGAGACTTTTGGCCACATAAGAGTTTATAAACTGTTGTCAGTGAAATTAGCTTTCATTTTGTAGATTCCCACTGTAGAATCATTTTTTGATGACTAACCACATGTAGGTCTCAAGATCAGGTCTCATAATAATTTCTAAATATATCCCTTTCCCAGAATTGTAAGCTCTCACTTAAATATTCCATATTCAAACACAATGAGTCCACTTAAAACCAAAAGGCTCTGCATTATTGCCATTGCATAGTTGATGCCATGGCGTGTAACGATATTGACGTGAATTCACCGGCGATAGACAGAGCTCACAATATAATGGCTATTGCCACGAGGTTGTTGAAAAAAGGGAAATGTCACTGCGAAGTACACGGAGAGGAGATAAGATTCATGAGAGGATATCCTTTCTTCTTATCCAAATCGGGCATAAATGCTGAACTGTTTGCAAAGAACAAATTACACATCAGTCGCCAGGGAGTTCAGGGAATTGCTACATATGCACGGGCATATTTTCGGTGAGAGCTGAGGACCAACATTGCTATTCGGTATTCATTCACACGAATCACTTAAATGGTTCCAGCTTAATGCCCGTGCATGCACCCTCAGTTAAGAAGATGAAGAAAACGGGTGAAAATAAGAAGAATGCGACACAGAAGAGAATACCGAAAACGACCATCGTCAAGATCACGCAGAAGAAGGTTAAGTAAGTATGTCAAGATCCGTGAAGCTCGCAATCACCTAGCCTCATGATTAGTTCAATTCGTTTCGCCAATACAGTTTAATCAGTTTCTTTTCAAGGTACATTTTGGTATAATATTCATTTTTAAATGCTTCGATTAAATCAGATTGCAATACCAATGTCAACTGGAAAACTGTTTAATTTCTTTTTTCATATTGTTCATAATTAGACAATCTATAACATGTGTTACATCTTGTGTTGAATATTTTTAACTTAATATTGACCCCAAAGAAAACATTTTTCGTCTTCATTTTGAACATTAATTACTACTTTTGTAAAAATATTCACATCTGTTGTGTATAGTGAAACATTTTCGATATTTTGGGATTTTGATTTTTTTTCTGGTTTTATTAGGAAAAGTTAAATCTAAAAATACTATTTCATCTAGTGATAAACCAGGACCTACGCAATATCTTTCTTCAATACGTGTTCTAAAATTCATTAATTTCTTTAATATAACTTCCATTTGAACTTTTGAATATGATGTGTTACTTTTTCATCATATTTAATAAATATAACATTACCAGCTAAACAAGTTTAAGAATATTCAACATCTGTAACAAAATTCATAATAGTTTTCATTAATTCTAAATGATTTTCAAAATCCTCAACTGTTCAATCATTATGAAATGTAATAATTAATGCAGCTGGTTCAACTTTCTAGCTAAATGATTCAATGATTTCAAAATCATCCTCATCATATCTAATGAATTTATCTAGTCATTGATATTTTTCATAAAAGCCTTGTCTGTCTTTGTAGTTTTAATGGTTTTTTCCCATTGTTTTTTAGCAACGAAATATTCGTTGCCTAAAAACATTTTACTTATATTCTTTTTATGTTTTAGAGAATCTAACTGTCCCTTAAATTTCTTTTTTAATATATTCATCACAAATATTGCAATAAATGTCATATAATTTATAGAATATATTTTTTTCATCCGAATTTAATTTGTCAACATCTATTTTTTTATGTTGATGCGATACATGATGAAAAGATGTATTCCACAGGGACCTGACAAAAAGAATTTTGACCCTAGTATCCTAGGTACTATATATAAAAAGACAAGGGAGCCAACTCTCCGTCAGATCGGTCGATAGGTATGTCACTTCAACAGTTCGTAATTTCGTTATTGATAATCCAATCCGCTTCAAGTAAGATTATTCTTAAAGATAACGAATTTCTGCGTTGGACTGAGTGGTTTGAGAAAGATTTGAGTGCCTGTGAGATTGTTAAATCGTTCGATAAATCCGTCTGTACCGCACCAGCCTGGAAGTAAATATGACCATGATTTTTGAAAACAAACGGCGCTTTCGACCAGAAATTCTGAACCGATTTTTTACAAACGAGAGCTTTCTTTATCTTAAAGAATAATCTTACTTGAAGCGGAATGGATTATCAATAACGAAGTTACGAACTGTTGAAGTGAATAATTAACTGTAAATGTCAAAAGGCCTTATGTTTTAGGATATTATCGATATTATGTCTATATTTATATAAATCTGTAATATTTTATAATGATTCATTCCATCGACAGAATACATATATGCAGCTTGAGACATACATTGATCTGATCTTGTTTTGTTCCTTTAAAGGATTATTCTGAAGACAACCCCGTCTTCATACTTCATCCGAGCTTAATGCAATTAAGGTAAAGCATTCATCAATATTCACAGTAAACAGTCATTAGAAAAATATGCAACACAAATACATACATTTTATTCTAATTTCTATTTCCGCACATTTCAAGGAAAAGTCCTCCATGCTGGAACGGAAAGTTGGAAAATTGAAAAAAAGAGGAAGTGCAATCTGAAGTAAGCTACCCGGTGTTTTACTAAAGAAATCTCCATTAATTCACAATCCTGCTTCTCATATTTTTTAATATTCATTTTCATGATTAACCGAGAAATTAACAGTAACATCCACAAGATTGTACTCAAAACTTAGCTATACATGCGCCATCTATTGACCAACATGTGACGTACATGCACCCTTTTATAAGCGTATGTTATATAAACTTGGTATGCTAGGTATAGTAAAGGTACACCACACTAAATGTCATTCTTTATTCATTCATTCACATTCACATTAATTGATTCAGATGCAGGTCTCCATAGAACACAGTGTACATGTTTGAAATGTCAGTATTGCAGGCTTTTTGCCATTTAAACCCATTCCGGATCTCATGAACTTGAGAACTCAAGTCTCGGGCAGGTATTGGAAATATATGACGAATTCGCCTCAAAATCATATAACGTGATACAGTAACGGAACATCTCCATATTTTCTCGAGTGTACGCCACTTTCGTAGGTGCTTTAGACGCACACTGTAAAACTCACCGTAAAGTATGAGTAAACTTAAAGGGTCAGGAAATACAACCCCATCGCAGCTTTAACTGAAGAGAGCGGGGCCATGCCGATGGTAAATGCCCCAACCTAGGAAAACCGCTAGCAACCTGGAAACCACGACTTGCTGCTCCCACACATGCTGAAGATGCAATGTTACCTCTTCCCGCAACTAGTGCGGAAGTCGCCGATCTCATGGAAGGGCTACAAAACCCCACAACTCCAGGTGAAAATCTCAGCATAGCAAAGTGGTGGCCAACCGGATCAGTCATGCACCTAGGGTAGCAGCAGTTGTGGATTCAGTTGATATTCGAATCTCTCAATGAGTTCGTCGAACCGAGGTTATACCATTTTTGGGATAATAGTGGCATGTGCAAAGTTGCTCGCCACAGTAATCCGGAACGTGATAACAAGATGCATATCTTGGCATTGGCAATCCAGGAGGAACAAAATGTGCAAACTCTCCCGAAGAGTTAAAACGGGCACAGGACATTGCGATTAAGAACTTTCTCCCTGATGCGTCTTGCTTCGAGGGAGAACGCTACCGAGCATGCAAAGGATACTCTATGCGTATGGCTTGTTTCATTCCCCTAAAAAAATTCGTATGCACGCACATTCCACATTAACAACGTACGAGTCGGATGTAGCATTCCTCGGAGTAATTCAGGTAAATGTTACCTGTTATTCATTGTTTACAATATACTTCACTATTTCATACTATGAATGTGTAACAGAATCATAATCAATTTAACGGGTTAATTTAATTTTTCAAACCTCAAATAATACACGCTAATAACAGCCTAATTTGGTAGCAATGAGGACTCACATTCTCATATACGAGCACGAGTATGTTATATGGGGGGAAATATAATGATATCTAAGTTTTTCATTTAATCCCATTAAAGGAAACCCTCGCCTCGACGGAAGGAACGATTCGAATTCTCGAAGAACTGCAGCGATATATCCCGTCTTATCCTAACGGTGACCGTTCGGGATTTTGTCATGGGGTGAGCAGCTCTCGTGCGAATGGCATGATGTTGAAAAAAATGAACACCGGAAATTCGTGGAAATACTCGAGGGATTGGGGCCTACGCCTCAGGAGTTCCCTTAACGGATGCTCCTGATGCAAGATGCAAAGAAAACTTTAGGCTCAGGCCAAAACTCCACAACTCCAGGTGAAAATCTCAGCAGAGGAAAGTGGTGGCCAATCGGATTAGTCATGCACCTAGGGTAGCAGTAGTGGTTCAGTTAACATTCGAATCTCTCCGTGAGTTCGTCGAACCGAGGTTACACCATTTACTGGGATAGTAGTGGCATGTGCAAAGTTTTTCGCCACAGTTATCCGGAACATGATAATAAGATGCATATCTGGGCATTGGCAATCCAGGAGGAAAAAAATGTGCAAACTCTTCCGAAGAGTTAAAAAGGGCACAGAACATTGAGATTAAGCACTTTCTCCCCGATGCGTCTTGCTTCGAGGGAGAACGCTACCGTGCCGCAATGACCATGCAAAGGATACGCTATGCGTATGGCTTGTTTCATTCCCCTTAAAGAATTCGTATGCACACACATTCCACATTAACAACGTACGAGTCATCGTTGAAATCGGATGAAGCAAACCTCGGAGTAATTCAGGTAAATTTGTGCCTTATTCATTGTTTACAATATACTTCACTATTTCATACTATGAATGTTTTAGAGAATCATAATCAATTTAACGTTTAATTCAATTTTTCAAACCTCAAATAAGACACGCTAATAATGGCCTATTTTGATAGCAATGAGGACTCACATTCACATACCAATGTATATCGATATACAACGCTTAAAATGTCAACAATGTGGCCTGGCATGTTGTATATGAGCACGAGTATGTTATATGGGGGGAATATAATGATATTTAAGTTTTTCATTTAATCTCATTGAAGGAAATCCCCGCCTCGACAGAAGGAACGATTCGTATTCTCGAAGAACTGCAGCGTCTTATCCTAACGGTGACCGTTTGGGATTTTGTCATGGGGTGACCAGCTCTCGTGCGAATGGCATAATGTTGAATAATTGAAATATGAACACCGGAAGTTCGTGGAAAATACTCGAGGGATTTGGACCTACGCCTCAGGAGTTCCATTAACTTCAGGCTCAAGCATCGCTGAAAAAGTATAAGCAGGATTAGCGGTGGATAATCAAGGAAAATGTATGGCTTTTCCTTCATAGAAATTTTAGGTGGAGTAATTAAAGAAACCGCTCAACTGGTATAAAGATCTTGATGAGGTGTTTGAACGCGGGAAATTCTATATACGAGGAGATGCCTATTGAATAAACCATTGCCCATCGTGCGACGAGATAAACGTTTTGGATATTCCGCGAGGGTGATATTTGGATGCTGTAAGGCGTATTGCTGTTTGAACTGTGTATCCGGTAAGGCTAGATGTCCGGTTTGCCAGTTCGATTACGAGATGACTGATTTTCGATGGTCTGACCGGAAACCGATGCGGGCACGTCAATGTGGACGAAACGACTGCGGCGGTACTGGTGACAAAATCACCGGTTGCTCTTCATCCCATATTTTGTAATCGGTTGTAGCGAAAGATCGGATTTTTGCGGTGTTTGCAGCTTAGGCGTTTGTTTCCTTTGCAATACGATAACAAACGAACATCGTGAATATGGCAATTGAACATGCGATGATGAATATTGCGGAGTGGCAACACACACCGAATTGTATGAACGAATTCTTATCTTCAAAAAATTTCCCCGTGTATCTTCGATGTAAAAGCATTTCATGTCTGAGATAATTTCGAAAATAAAACATAAAAATTTTACATCTCTTTTCAAATCGACGTATTGTTTTTGCTATTAGTTTGTTTCAGATCAGAGGGCGAGACACCACTCATCACCACAAGTAATTTTTTTTCCTAATAAATGGGGGAGAATGAACACCAGACAGAAAACAATAATGTTAATAAAAATCAATATTATTGCCAATATTGTAAAAAATACATCGATACATCTCATAAAACACGACATGAAAAAACTGCAAATCATATAAAAAATGTAATAAATTTTGAAACTCCAGAATATTCCAATGAAAGAAAAGTAAGATTAGAAAATATGAATGTGGATGAAATAAAATGTGAAGTTTGTAATGAATTTATAGTAAAAAGGAATTATAATAGACATCTCGAATCACAAAAACACCACCAAAATTTGAGTAATAATGTTTTAGGAAAAGATTATTTTAACGATAAACCTCAAAAAGTAAAAAAACCAAGTTCAAAAACTAAATCCATTTCAAATAAACCTCACATGGAAAATGTTAGAAATTATATTGATTCACTAGAAATAAAAGATACAATTGAAATTTTAGAAACATTACATAGTAAAATTGGTCCTGCAGCTATTATATTTGGATTTTTTAAAGGTACAACAATAGAAGATTATAGTAAATTTAATGAAATAATAGAAAAAATACTAGATTTGATAACAGATGTTGAATATCCAAAAAATAGTATCTCTGGGAAAGTAAGTTTTATAAAGTCAGAAGAAAAAATGGATTATAATATTCAAACACTCTCTGAAGAAATAATTTCAAAAACGCAAATAAAAGAGAAGTTAGAAAAAAAATTTAATGAATTTAAACGTCATATTGAAGAAAGATATTTTGAGGGTTCTGGCTTAACATTGAATGAAATTATATATTTAGATTTAAATGTTTACAATACAAAAAGGAATAAAACATCAAAAAGTAATAAAATGTTTAAAAATGATTCAAACTTTACAACAGAAAAGGATATTAAAGCATCATCTTATATTAAATTACCATTTACAACAAAAGCAGTAATAAATGTTCAAAATGAAGATAATAAATGTTTTCTATGGTCAATTATTAGTTGTTTACATCCAACACAGGAAAATGTTTGTAGAATAACAGATTATCGGAAATATGAAACATTATATAAAATTGATCAATATCCAGTAACTATAAAAATGATTCCTAAAATAGAAAAAGTTAATAATTTAAAAATAAATGTATTCGAATTAATGCAATTACCAAAGACAAAAGGTGAAAATATTAAAGATTATACATTGGAAGCTTTATATTTAACAGAATATTATGATGATGAAAATGTTATGGATTTGTTATATTACAAAAAAGATGAAAATGAACATTATATGTGGTTAAAACAAATTGATTTATTCTTTAGAACAACAGAAAGTGATCATCATCGTAAAATTTATCTATGTAGAAAATGTTTATCTAAATTTATGACTGAGAATGCGTTACTAAAAGATAAAGAATTATGTGATAATAAAGATTTTTGTAAATTAATAATGCCAACAAAAAAAGATTGTAAGTTGAAATTTACTAATCATAAATTTAAAAATATTGTTCGTTTTGTAATTTATGGGGATTTTGAATCGTTGAATAAAGAATTAACTGATCAAGATAGAAAAGAAATATATAACAAAAAGCAATTATTAAAATCAATGGATAAAGGAAATGAATTAAATGAAGACACAATACAAGACCCTCCAATTATAAATACAATTTAAAAAGTTCACCAAAGAGCTGCTGCTTATGGAATTTATATAAAATCAAATTATCCTGAATTATATGAAAGTCAATATATTTCTTTTAGAGGTGAAAATGTAGTTAATGATTTTTGTGATAAAATGATTGAATTAGAAAGTGATTTTACAAAATTATTAAACAAAAATAAAAGAATAGTTATGACAAAAGAAGATGAAATTGATTTTAATTATGCAACTCATTGTTGTTATTGTGAAAAACATTTTTATTCATTTGATAAAAAAGTTAGAGATCATGATCATTTAAATTCAAAATATCGTGGAGCTGCTCATGAAGATTGTAATTTACAAGCTAAGAAAGTTAATTTCGTACCAATATTATTTCATAATTTATCAGGCTATGATACCCATCTATTTATAAAACAATTATCGGGAAAATTGGGTGCAATTAATCAAGAAATAGAACAATATAATGCTATGCATGGTGTAAATGTAAGAAAATATGATTTTAAACTATTAGCTAAAACATCTGAAAATTATATTTCATTTCAATTTGGTTGCATTAGATTTTTAGATTCTTATAGATTTCTAGCAAGTTCATTAGGTAAATTATCAAAAAGTTTAGTTGATAATGATTTTGTTATAACTCGATATTATTATCCAAATGAACAAGATTTTAAATTATTGAGATATAAAGGCGCAATTCCTTATTCATTTTATAAAACACACAATGATTTTAATGTAACAGAATTATTAAAAGGTCAATTTTATGATCAATTAAAAGAGGAGTATGTGAAAGACGAAGTGTTTAATAGAACATTAAATATTTGGAACCATTTTAAGATGAAAAATCATGGCGAATTAGTTGATTTATATTTAAAATCAGATGTTATGATATTGGCTGACATATTTAAAAAATTTAGAGAAGTTAATTTGAATCATTTTAATGTTGATCCTTGTTATTGCTACTCTAGTCCTGGTTTAACCTGGCAATGTGGTTTAAAATATACAAATGTAGAATTAGATTTATTAAAAGAACCAGATATGGTTTTATTATTTGAAAAATCAATTAGAGGTGGAATTAGTGGTGTTATGGGAGATAGATATTTTAAAGCAAATGATGAATATAAATTATTATATATTGACGCCAATAATTTATATGGTTGGGCAATGATGCAACCTCAACCATATAAAAATTTTATATTAACAGAAGTTGAAAATGATGATAAAACTAATTGGGAAAGCGCAATTATGAGTTTAGAAGATGAAGCACCAATTGGTTATTTCTTTGTAGTTGATTTAGAATATCCTGAAAATATAAAGTTTAAAACAAGAAACTTACCTTATTGCCCAGAACATTTAACTGTAAATGATAGTTATTTAAGTGAATACCAGAAGAAAATAAAACCGAAAGATCATGTTTTTACAGAAAAATTAATACTTACTCAAAATAATAAATACAATTATATTGTTCATTATAGAATGTTAAAATTTTATCTAAAACAGGGAATGAAATTAAAGAAAGGACATAGATATATTGAATTTAATCAATCGAAGTGGTTAGAAAAATATATAGATTTCAATACTCAACAGAGAACCATATCAAAAATAGATTTTGAAAAAGATTTCTTCAAATTAATGAACAATAGTTTTTATGGTAAAACATGCGAAAGTATTAGAAATAGAAACGATATTGAATTAGTAAATAATTCTGAAAGATTAAGACATTTACAATCAAGTCCTAGACATTTAGGAAATAAAAGATTTGAAGATTATTTAACAGCAGTTAAATTAAAAAGAACGTCAATGAAATTTAATAAACCTATATTTATTGGTTCGACTGTTTTAGAAATATCAAAATTATTAATGTATGATTTTTATTATAATGTTTTACAACCACTTTTGGGGAAAAGCATATTGAAATATTATATTTTGATTCTGTAACAGCTGACAACCCATATTATTAAAATGTAATGCTAAAATATTGATAAGAAGAATTTCAGAAATAATTCCAAAACAAAATGAATGTTATATTTCATATGGTGAAAAAGAATTAATACAAATAAATGGTTTAATGGATGTTTGGACAAGAAATGGATGGAAAAAATTAAAGAATATTATTAGGCATAAAACAAATAAGAAAATCTATAGAGTTAGAACTAAATTAGGATTTGTAGATGTTACAGAAGATCATAGTTTAATTAAACGAAATGGCGATGAAATAAAACCAACTAATATAAAAATTGGAGATGAATTATTACATAAAAGATTTTTCCAAAGAATAAATCATATGTCATTTGATGAAATAATTGATAATATTTATAATATAGAACCCGAAACATTAGAAGAAAAAGAATATTTTATCAAAGGATTTTTCATGGGAGATGGTTCAGCAGGTGTGTATAATTATGTTTGGGGTAATAAATATTGTTGGTATTTATGCAATCAAGACTTAAAATTATTAGAAAGAATAAAGAAATTCTGTGAAGAAGTTTATCCAAATAAAACATTTAGAATCATGGATGTTATGAAATCATCAGCAGTTTATAGAATACTTGTAAATAATCCTAAAGATTTTGCTATAAAATATGATGATGAATTCTATATTCATGCAATAGTTAAAAGTAATACTTCAACAAAAGAAAAGATAGTTCCAGATTATGTATTAAATGCAAAAGATAATTTAAGAAAATGGTTCTTCATTGGATTCTACGCAGCAGATGGTACTAAAAAATTTACAAATGATAAAAAGATAACCTTTGCACAGAAAGGAAAAGTTGCTATATCAGGATTGAATATATTATGCAGTTCATTAGGATTTAATATGAATATAGAATTAATTCAATCTAAACCAAATTATTTTAATTTAAGGCATGTAGAAAAAGATTTAACTGAAGAAGTTAAAGATTTATTTGAAATATATAACCCAACTGACTATGTTTATGATTTATCAACAGATGATGGAACATTCAATTCTGGGTTCTCATTAATCCAAAAAATACCGATAGTTACATACTAAAAATCAAGACAAATGATATAACAAAAGACTTAAAAACATTAAAACATCATTTTGATTTTAGCAATTATCCCAAAGATCATGAACTATTTAGCAATGATAATAAATAGATTCCCGGTAAATTTAAAGATGAACTAGGGGGTGATGAAATGATTGAATTTGTTGGGATAAGAAGTAAAATGTATAGTTATAGAACAAAAGATCATGAAGCTAAAAAGTTAAAAGGAATAACAAAACATGTGGTTGATAAACATATAGAATTTCAAGATTATATAAAGTGTTTATATAACTCAATTGTAATGAAACACAAAATGAATTGTTTAAGATCAGAAGATCACGAGATGTACATTAATGAAGTTGAAAAAACTAGTTTGAATCCATTTGATGATAAAAGGCATATTTTAGATGATGGTATAAAAACATTACCTTATGGTTATTAAAACATAAAATCAATATCATCATAATCGAAATCACTATTGGCTTCTTCATTTTCATTTAATTTTTTAGGTTCTTCTTCCATTCCATTTTTCTGATTTACATAAAGTTCTATCTTGTTCCACATTTCATCTCGCTCTCTTTGTTTCTTTTTGTTTGTTAATTCGTCAAATGGAATTATAATATCTAGGTTTAAATAATTTACAATCTTATTTAAATAGAATTCATAATTTATTGAATCTGTTATTCTATTTTCCAAATGATACATTAATATTTGTTTGAATATTTTTTTTTATATTTTTCATATCTTCTTCTGTTAATTTAGGTTTTTCATAATAATCGTTAAGTAATAAATATAAATACATTTTCTTTTGTTTTGTGTTAAATGTTGATGGAATAATTGTTTTTATAATATCTTTTTTAATTATTTCACCATTTTTATTTTCTATTATTTTTATTTTTTCAAGCCATTGCATATATTCTGGTGTATGATCTTCTATAGAACATATTTTGAAATTTCATCTAGATAATTTAATTTTGGATCTATGAGAAAATTTCTAGTTTTTTCTTCACCCAATAAATTCTTTTGCCATCCACATTCATTACAAAATAACACAGTACCTTCTTGTTTTAAGGTCGCATAACTACATTGTGGGCATTTTTGTTTATAATTTATTGGTAATAGATCTTCATTAAGCTCTTGGTATTTTCTTACGTTTTCTTTATGTTTTATTGTTCTATTATGTAGATTTGAATTACTTGTTGTAATAATCAATTTACAATATTTACAATGATATGTTTTTCTTGTTAATTCATTATATTGTTTTTCTAACTTTTCAACTGTTTCTTTATTATCTGGTAACGTTTTCTCATATTTTATTTTTTCTAATACATTATGTTTTCTTTCGTTGAATTCAGTTTCAAATTTATTAGAAATTTTATCTATATGTGCTTTACGAAATTGATGATTCTCCCAATCTTCTATATTTTCAGGGTTATATTTCATTCGACAAGGCTCACAGAAATGATCTTTTATATTATCCGTATCATAGAATAAGAAAGGTCTTTTCCAAATAACTTCAGGTTCAACTTCAGCAGAATTACTATTACTTTCATTACTACCAACATTAGCCGTTGCGCCATTAATTCTACACTTCTCTGAATGTTTTTTAACATAATTTCTTGAAAATAATTTATTACATTTTGGACAGTTTAGTTTAGGGGGTTTATAATTTTCATCATGTTTTTTCATATGTCGAGCCATATTACTTTTTCTTAGAAGTTCACCACAAATTTCGCATGCTATCTTCTCATCCATTTATTTAGGAAAAATTTTATTAAAATTAATTTTTAGTGATGAGCGGTAATTTTTTTATGTTATAAATAATGGTAGAATTAAAAGAATACAGAATATTTGTTGATTCTAGAAGACTTACAAATTATAAATCACATAATTTACCAGTACAATTAGATAGAGAATTTAAGAATTGTGTAGATTTAAAATTAGTCAATATAAGTTTATGCAATTCTTTTTATAATACATCGAATAAAACTGTTGAACATAGAGCCTTTTTAATTTTTGATAAAGGTAAAAATGAATGGTTCTCTATATTTTTAAAACCTGGGTTATATAATTTAGATACATTAGTACAAGAAATTAATAGAAAAGCCTGGCACAAATTAGGTAGTAGTTCTGGGTTTGGTATTAGATTTTAAAAAAGTGAGAGTTCTGATAGAATAAAGATAAGGTTGTCTAATAGTGAAAAACATAAATTTATGGTAAAAAAAACCTATAGCTAAACTGTTAGGAATTCTTCCTGATAGATCTTTTACAAATATTGACGCTACTACACCAAACTTAATACCTTACACACATTTTTATAACGCAAATAAATTATAATTTAACAGAATGTGATTTCAAACCATGCATTCCTCGTTTTAATAATTTTAGATTAGAAATAAGAAATCATAATGGATACTTAATTGATTTAAATAATTTCCCTGTAATTTATGAATTAGTTATAAGATGTAGAGAGTAATTTTTTCACTATATAAATGAATATAACTGTTGGACCGAGTATATGTTTTGGGTTTGATTTTAAACATGGTAAAGAAATGAGAATTAAACTAAATGATGTAATTACTGATATAAAAAGTAAATCATTTAACAATGCATTAATGATTAATAAAGAAAATCATAATATAGAAAAAGTAATTGATTTAATTAAATCACCTTTAGAATATTATGAATTAAATGAAGATGGAATTATTGAAGATATTAAAAACATATTAACCGAAATATATGATAATCATAAAAGTAGTAATGAAATAAATGTTGAATTATTCATAAATAAGATAACTAAATATTTTGAAGATAGTAATTTGTTTGATTAATAAATGAGTGATAATAAGTGGATAATAACTGGATTATATAATGGAGCATTACTATCCGTTGGAACTGTTGGTTATTCAATGGTATTAAAAAAAGTATTTAAAATGGGAAGTGTTAATGTTGATAGATTTGATATAAATGATATTTTAAAATTAACATTAGCAGTTACTTTATCCAGGGAAGTGTGATGAGATGGAATACGGACGCTATTGTGCAGCTCTTGTCGAATGTGCGTTGTAATTGCCCTAAAGCCGATAACGGTTCGTCGGCGAGCGCTTTGTTACGTAACGCGCCGATAAGCGATAACCAGCGAGATCGGGAATCTCCGTAATAATTCAGTTGTTTCCGAATATCGGTTTTTCATCCCACAATAAACTTATATAAAAATTCCTCTGTAAACTGGTTAAACTCAACACCTGATTTCCCCTCATCAATTTTAGTCGATCAACTTGTATTCACAATTGTCTTAAATTTAAGTGCCCCCTAGTTTGTCTCTTAACTGCTTCTCTTTAATCTGTTTTAGCGTGTAACTGTTTCTACGTTAATTTTCCTTTAGTTAGTATCATCTCTGATTACTTGAATTAGTCTCTTTGTCTCTGGATTGTATATATCTCTCATAATTTCTGTATTATTCATTATTTCTGAAGATGACTATTAGGACATAGACGAAACGTTGAATAAACTACTAACATTTTTGGACTTTTTCGTTATCATTGTGCGATTCTCTCTACATCGCTTCAGACGGATATAGTGTTTTATCAATCGTGATATCGGTTCTTTCTGCTGTATTAAAATGGCAACGGTTGTCAACGAAATTATAAATGATGACGATTTTGACGATCTATTCTTTGATAGTGACGAATTGGTTCAGATCGATACGGAAATATTACGGGAATCCGCTGGATCAGGATCAACTAATTCGGCCGATTCTAGTGAGTGTTATTCCTTTTGAATCAATGAAATATCGGAATAGTTTCCACCTAATTGCAGGCACTTTATTCTTTCCTTTTCTTTTTCATATAGGTACTTCTCAGGCTCAGCTGACCAGAGACTGCGAACTGAACACGAGAAAACACACATACAGGTATTTTTTAAAATTTATTTTTATAATCAATACAATCCTTTTAGGTTATAAAATAATAAACGAATACAGAAAATAATATATAAACATAATATAAAAAATCCAGATAAGTACATGTTAAAATAATAATCATTATTATTATCTTCGCAGGAACACTATATATTTGGAAAAGGCTATGACTGAAGTGATTAACCATCGAGTATTTAAATTCAGTTCAAATGGAATGGCAGCAGTACATTATGGAAAATCGATCGATAAAATTTTGACTACAAATACGTCGCCGTCCAGACTTGGAATTAACCAGTGGTTTACATGTCCATTGTTTTAATTTGATAGTCACAGGGACAGTTTTTTTAACGTTTTTGTTCTTACGCCATTTTTGTAATTTGACACGACACATATTACAGATATATATCGGGTACTGTTCAGTATCATCATCAAAATCAATGTTGAACAACTCCTTCACATGGCTTTTGAAATTATTTTTATCGTTAGGACGACGATCCGGAGGTTTCGCATTTTTTCCACACAATCGACAAAGATCCATGACTAAAAACAAGAAAAGGTTAATTAAATGAGATTGCTGATGCTATTTAGGCAACTTGGATTATATGGGGGACAATAATTTGTAGGCCTAATGTAAGCGTTATTAAGTAACATTATTATGTAGTAAATACACATTTTAAAGATCATACTTCGTGTATATGTTTGTGTCGTAACATAGCAACATGACGTCAGAAACGAAAGCTGCGCGAGTCTGGGCCGAAATATTTGACATCTTCAAGGCCCAAATAACGCTAAACCCGGAATCGGAACGAACTGGCAAAAACATATGTTTAACACATAAAAACAGACTTTAATCACAATATAAATACTTAATGTTCCGATACCGGGTTTCGGAGATATAGAAGAATAAAAATACATACCTTTTTGGACAAATTTTACGAGAAATTGTTGAATTTCAGCCGATTTTCTAGAGAAAAATATGTGTATACACAGCCACTTCCACGTTGTTCAATGAGCTGCAGTGCGCATGCGTAGTATCGATCGCAGAACATTTATCGGGCTAAAACAGTATTGCGGGTTGTTCTGCGACCGAATCAAAGTTGATGTTGACTGGTGTTCAGCTGGTAACACACACTCGATAAGCGTAGCTTACTGCTGTTGCGGTAACCTTTGATGTACGGGCTGAATTGAATAGCCTACATCCGGCAATTAAAAGCGTCCGTATTCCATCTCATCACACTTCCCTGCTTTATCTAATTTAACTATTGATTATTTAGAAAAACAAAAATATATTCCTCCCATATAAATGCGTAATTATTTTACTAAATAAATGGCTTCTGCAATTATAACTATTATAGGATCGGCAATTGTTAACGCTTTGGCATTTACTGGTGGTGGTTATTTATTTAAACATATTAATAAAAATAGTTCATTAGGAGAACAAAGAAGACATAACTTAGCATCAGAGAAATATAATAATAAAGCAGCAGAAGAATACAGAGAAAAACGACAAAACTATATGGATTATATCAACAAGGAATTATATGATCAGAAGATTTCACATAGAGATTTTCAATCAGTTGATGATGCAATGAGTTTATATAACGCAGTAACAAATAAAGAAAAATTACATCTATACAAACCTAAATTATCAGATTATTATACCCCAAGTAAAGAACAACAGAAATATGAAATAATATGGATTTTAGGTGGAACAGTTATTGTTATATTTGTAGCATATAAATTTACTAATTAGTAATTTTTTTGCTTAATAAATGGAAGATAAAGTTGACAATATTGATATTATTCCTCATGATATAAATAAAACTAATTAAAAACATATTTAGAAAAACAAATATTAGAATTTGAAAGTGAAAAATATTTAAAAAGTTAAATTATATATTATCTTATTATCAGTGGTTCGGTTACAATTAGTTCTGTAATAACATTTCTAGCAATATTCAGTCCATTTACACCTTTAGCTATATCAATTGGCGTGTTAGGATTAAGTTCAAGTGTTTTAACCGGTATAAGTTCAAAATTAAATATAAAAAGTAATAAAGAAAAAATTAAAACTAATATAAAAGAAATTAATAAATTAAAGAACACACCAGATTATATCATAAGTTTAAATGGTCATATAACAGTTGAAGAACAAGATAAATTATTAAAAGAATTAATAAATTATTAATTTTTTAATTATATAAATGGTAGATAGTTTTCCAAAAGCTTTCCAATATAATAAATCAATTAAATATAATATTCCAGCAATAGATTTTAATAAAGATATTACATATAGAAATGAAGTTTTAGATTCATTAACTAATTTAGAAATTTATGTCACTGAAACTAATAATTTTAATGCAAAGATGGAAAATATATTTCATGTATATTTAATTGATTTTAAAAAATTGAAAGATGAAAAACAATGGTTATTAAAATCTAATATGAAGTATTGGCAGAACCAATTAAATTTTGCTGTTTATTGTGCAACAACAGGTTGTGGAATTAGTTGGAATGATCATTTGAATAATTCTAAATATAAATTAATTCAAAGTTTATTTAGATTTCATACATACTTTCAAATCAGAATAATATTAAATGAATTAGAGTGCGCTTTACCAGGATCTAGGTATTTTAAGGAATTAGATAATAATATTAATTAATCAAAGTTTTATAAAATTTGTAATGAATTTAATATAGATATAAATAATTCTGATTTTAGAACAAAAATTGGAACAATAAGATCACTTCCTTGCCCTAAAAAGATTGCAGAATATTGTGCACTTCCCATACCATCTAATAGTTTTTATAATATCTATAATAATAAATGAGGTTATGGTAAAATAGAAACTAAGGATTTAGAAACATTAAATTTCAATAAATTACCGAAATTTTATGATCAATTAAAACAAGAAAACAATAATGGTTGGGTTTATTTTATTTTAGAAAATAATGAAGGTTTTACAAAATCAGGTATAGACAGAATAAATCAATCTATTAGAACTTATTTGATAAGTATTCTAGGTGCACAAGTTGAAACAAGATCACCGATAATTGGAAATTTGAATACATCATTCGATACACAAAAACAATTTAAAGTTTTATTTGAAGATTCAATTCATAATGATAAAAATAGATCGATTCCAGAAAACATTGTAAGATATCAAAATTATTTAGATAAATCAGATATTAGATTAAATTATTGTATAGGCACTAATCTATTAATAATTTCTAATGATTTAGTATTAAAGATGGGAAATATAATTGGTTATAATAATCTAATTAAAACTGCAACAATAAATAATTCATTTGGATTAAATGATATAAATAAAAAAGATAATTACTGCTCCAAAATTAATGGAAGGTGAAAAAAATAAAAAACATATTCAATCAACAGAAACTAAAACTTAGAATATTAAATTGGATAATGATTCCAAAATAAAAGATTACAATACTACAGAAAATATTAAAACTGATAATATTCAACATGATATAATTAAAACTGATAATGATAATAAATCCCATGAAAATACTAAATTAGCTTTAACTTGTATAGGAATTGTTATAGGTGGAATATTATATTTTAAATTTTAATTTTTCTATTATATAAATGGATGTAGAAGGTGGAGAAGATATTGGAATGGATAATTTTGATGAACCTGGTATAAGTGATGAACAACCACCTGATTTTGATGAAACAAGTTTCAGTAACGAAAATGAAACAGCATATAATTCTAATTTAAATACAACTGCATATATTGATAAAACACGTTCAAAGATAAATACTGAAAATGAAGTTACAGAAATAACAAAAAAAGAATTAGAATATGACGAATTAACTGATGATTTCAAACCAATATTAGAAAAATCTGGATTCAATATAACAAATAAAGGTGTAAATTATTTAGTAAAAGATTTGAAATATTTAAATGGTGATTCTTATTGGCATTTGAAAGATGACTATTATTTTAAGATTTCTTCTAATAAAAGTCTTGATAAAATAATAACAAAATCAACTTTTATTAAATTAGAACAATCTAGAATTAAGAAAATCAATAATGATGTTATAACTGATGTTACAGAACAAGAGATAAATCAAAGTAGAAGAGAATTTAATCGAAGAAATAAAGATTTTTTGAAGATAATTAGTGAAAATTTAGAGCCAGAAACAATTCCTAAAGAAGATATAACTTCCAAAACTAGTAGACCTAATTCAAGAGAAGTTCAAACTGAAAAACTTTTACCGAAGGGATTACTTGATGCAACAGATCAACAATTAGAAGATTTAGATATATTTTCTGGTAAAGCAATAAGAGAAATTGAAAGTATAAGACATGCATCTGATAAAATTGCGCATGAAAAAGAAATAAGAGATATTAAAATTAGATTTTTAGAAAAAGAATTAACTGATAAAAATAAAGAAATAGAAAAAATAAAATTAGATAGAGATAATAAAGTTATTGAAGAAAATGAATTTAGAAAAAGAAATGCGTATTTAGAAAAAGAAAAAGATGATTTAGAATATAACATAGAATTACAAAAAGAAGAAATTAAATTATTATTAAAATCATATGATTATAATATTAGTAGATTAAAAGATGTTTTTAAAAGATATCTAATAAAACCAGATTCTAAAATATCATTGAAAGATAGAATAAAATTATTATTTAAGTTTGAAGGAATAACAATTCTTTCAATTCTAACAGCTGTAACTATGTTATTTACAACAATTGGTTTAGCAATATCAAATGCTTTGAAATCTACTCCTACTCCCAATAAAGCGGATAAACCTCCAGATAATAATTCTATACAAGATAAAGTTAAAGATGGTTTAAAGAAATTAGCAAAATATTTATGGGAACTATCTAAAAAATCTGCTGCAGCTTTACCAGGAATTATTGCATCAATTGTTGGTTTTATATTGAAATCTGCTGGGAATATTCTTAAATTTGCTGCTGAACATATTATTTTATTTTTAATTACAGTTCTAAGTGCAATTATATTTTGGTTAGTGAATATGATATCAAAAAGATATCAAGAAAAAAATAATAAAAAATAAATAATTAATTTTTTTGTTAAATAAACGAGTGGGAGTTATATAAGTCCTTCTAAGATTTCTAGAATATCTAATGCTATTAAAGCAGAAAGATCACATCATATAATTACTCATTACCCTTCAAATATTAATCCCGATGAAACTTTATACGTTAGAATCCCTCGATTAACACAAAATACTTTTTATGTCCCAAATAGTATTTATTTATCAGCTGATATAAAAGTAATTGGTCATGATAATAATTATGTTGTTGATAATGTTGGGAGATATTTGATTAAAAAATTAACTATAAAGATTGGTCCAGAAACAGTTTTCTCATCATTGATTATAATTTATTTATGCATTATAAAGATTTATGGTTAACTAAAGAAAATAGAAATAATATGATATTTCAGGGTATTCAATCGGAAAACCATAATAAATTAAGATCTGAAGCCAATAATGCAGTAGTAACTAATGCTGTAGATAATTTGATTAAAAAGATTTATCGAAGCAAATATAAAATTCCATTAGACTTTGAATTGATAAATAATAATGCACCTTTATATAAATACGCAATTCAAGAAGATATTATATTTGAGATAACATTTGCTCCTGTAAATGAAATTGTATTATCTAGCGTTGTTAAAGATATGGGTTATAAATTATCAAATATATGTTTAGAATATGACACAGTAACTAATGAAAATATTGCTAGCACAATTCAAACTCAATACAATCAAGGAGTTTCATTATTATATGATTATATTGATAAATTTAAAACTGTAACTATTAATGCAAATGATGAAATAATTAATGAGAATATTAACTTCCCAAGAAGATCTATTAAAGGTATATTAATATTTTTTACCATTGCAACATATTCTAATGGCGCAATAAAGGTAGATAATTATTATAATCCTGAAATAACAAAAGTAGAAATAACTATCGAAGGAATAGCAAATAAAATATTTTGTCAAGGAATGAGAATGATTGATCAGTGGCCAGAAATTAGAAAACATTTTATGAATGAAAAAATAAAATCATTTGAAAATTGTAATATTAATCAAATTGATTATTATACCGGTAATAAATATGCATTATGGTTAGATTTTAGAAGAACAGAGGATAATTCATTGCATGGTTCTGGGAAAAAACTACAGAACACTAAAGATGGAATACAATTATTTATGAAAAAGAAAAAAGGAAGCTTAAATTTCAAAATGCATATTTATATTATATCTGATGCGCAATTAAATATTGTAAATTCACAATTAGATAGTATTCAATATTAGAAATATAAAGTTAATATTAAGGATATATAAATGGGAGGTAAAAAAACTCCTAATACTAAAGAACAATATTTAAGAAATTTATATTACAACCCTGAGAGTTCGGTTGCTTATTCTTCTACTAAAAATATATGGCGTCAAGTAAAACAAGATAAATTAGATAAGATAATTCCACACAATTTAGTTAAATATAAAGATATAAATGAATTTATGTTAGAACAACCAACATACACAACACATAAAAAAATTGTTAGAACATATAAAACTCGTAAAACTATGGTAAGTTATGTAGATCAACAGTGGCAAGGAGATTTAATTGATATGAAAAATGTTAAGAAAGATAATGATGATTATTGGTGGTTATTGAATATATTTGATATTTTTAGTCGTTATGTATGGAGTTTCCCACTTTATAGAAAAGATGCTGTACAAACATCAAATGTTTTAAGAAAATTTCTTTCGGATGATAAACTAAAACCAGAAAAAATACAATTTGATGATGGAAAAGAGTTTGATAATTCACTTGTTCATGAACTCTTAGATAATCATAATATTAATTATTTTTCAACAAAATCGGATAAAAAAGCAGCAGTTGTTGAACGATTTAATAGAACATTAAGAACAAGAATGTGGAAATATTTTACAGCAAATAATACTTTTAAATGGATTGATGTTTTACCAAAATTGATAGAAGGATATAATAATTCTTATCATTCTTCTATTGGAATGAAACCTATTGATGCTAGAAAACCTGAAAATGCTGAAATTGTTTGGAATAATTTATATGGAGCATTTCTTGTAGATGATTTTGGTGAACGTAAATTTAAAGTTGGTCAAAATGTTAGAATTTCTAAGTATAAAAAGATATTTGACAAAGGATACGATCGAAATTTTACTAGGGAAATATATAAAATAAAAAAGGTAATAACAACAAAACCATATGTCTATAAATTAGAAGATTTAGATGGTGAAGAAGTTGATGGTTACTTTTACGAAGAAGAATTAAGTTTAACTACTGAAAATCTAGAACAAGAATATAAAATTGAAAAAGTATTAAAAACAAAAACTATTAAAAGAAAAAAATATTCTTTAGTAAAATGGGTTGGATGGCCAGATAAATTCAATGAATGGATATTATCAAGTAAAATTAAAACTATATAAATGAATAAGGAATTATTTATATTTGAGCCTCATAATATGTTAATATCTGGTGTAACAAATTGTGGAAAAACTTATTTTATATTAAATTTATTAGAAACTGTTTATGAAAACTATTTTGATAATATAGTATTATTTTGTCCAACATATGAATTTAATCAAACTTATGATAGAAATATTACTAGAAATAATAAATTTATTATATTAGATCCTAAAACAGTAAAAGAAAATTTAGATAATTGTATTAAAATAGCAATTGATATTTATAAAGGATCAAATACATTATTCATTATAGATGATTGTGCTAATCTACATGATTCAAAAGTTAGAGAAAGTGAGTTATGTTATTTAGCTTTCGCTGGGAGACATTTCGGGATAACAACATGGGTTTTAAATCAAAAATATAATTCAATTGTTAAAGACTTTAGAGAAAACATTAGATTTCTAGTTTTATTCTACAACAAAGATAGAAAATCGATGAAAAATGCACTTGAGGAAAATGATATCATTCCACGTGATTTACATAATGAATATATGGATAAGTTGAAAAATATTAAAAGATCAAAATTACTATTTAGATTACAACTCCCATTTAAATATGAATTTATTTAAATTCAATTAGTTTGTTAATCTAGTTGAATTCTAGTTATTGGTAGTTGTAACAAAAATCAAATAGATTTAACAATATTTTAACTAGCTTGTTAATCTAGTTTAATTCTAGTTACATTCTAGTTGAATTCTAGTTGTTAGTAGTTGAAACAAAAATCAACTAGAATGTAACAAGAAATAAACAAAAACAACAATATTTCAACTAGCTTGTTAATCTAGTTGAATTCTAGTTACATTCTAGTTGAATTCTAGTTGCAACATCACAACTAATTTTTTTGTTATAAATGGTAGGTGAAAAGAAAATAAAATCTAAAAATGGTGATGTTCCAATTGAAAAAACTTTAAATGATTTAGGAATAACAGAAAACAAATTAATTCCAGATGATGGTGCTTTTAATAATGTTACAACAAATAATAATTATGAATATTATCTTTATTGTAAACATCAATTAGAAATATTAATAGCATCTGGAAAATTTAAAAATTTTGTCGGTAAAAATTTAACTTATAATGAATTAGATACAATGAAATCAGATGAAATTATTAGATTATTTAAGATTTATGAAGCCAGCTAGAATTAATGACGCGATATCAGAAAATGTAGTAAAAGGTTATAGTAAATTATGTAATTATATACTACCAATTGAAGATGAAAATAGATTATATTCAGATTTAAAAAATGATTATTTAGTTATGACTGAATTAAATAAATGGATTGGATATTTATCATTTCAATTAGGCGGATTTATGACATTATTATCAACTGGGGTTATAACATTTTCAAATATTGAAAGTAAAAATATTTCTATAATAAATGAGTGAGGTGGAAGAAGTGAAGAAAAAACCGAGATCACAGAAACAAATTGAATGGTCTCGGCAATTAGGAATTAAATCACAAGAATATAAAAAAGCTGTAAAAGAAAAAATAAGTAATAAAAATGTTAATAAAAATGGTGAAAATATTGTTATTTCTAATCCTTCTAATGATAGAATATTTGATAAATGTCTATATTTTACAGTTGGATTTGTAATTGTATTCATTTTGATTGGGTGTAATTGGTATAAGAAATCAAATAAAATTCATGATATTTATAATTCTGAAACAACTGCTATCAAAAATGAAAATACTTCTGAAATTCCAAAATTGACAATAAAAAAAATTGATTAATATTTTAGAAAAAAAGCAAAAAAATAATTGAATATCACCATGTGGGTGCCGTACGGCACCATCTCACTACTTTTGTCTATCACTGTGTGGGTGCAGTTTATGGCACCATCTATGCGGAGCAATTAAATTGTCCAGATAAATCATTTCGGATTCTTGATATTCATTATTTTTATTAACTTATTTTTTTTAATTTAATCAACAATTTCTAAATCATGATGTCCATCTTCATTTTTTCCATGATAGATTATTTTAAATCCTTCTAAATTTTTTTAATTCCTCTGTACTCAATGAAACCCATTTATCAGGTAAAAATACTTTAAATTCTCGCGATGTACTAACATTACAGTAGCTTAAATTCGCTGATACTTTCTCTCCATATTTAGTTTTTATCTTTTCTAATTTCAATATTTTATGTTCAATTTCTTTTGTAACATCAATTAACTTTTTTATTTCAAATTGTTTTTTTGCTGGTTTTATTCTGTTATTTATTGTTGCTAAGAATGCTTTTCTATCTCCCATTTATAGGGAAAACAAATTACTTGTGGTGATGAGTGGTGTCTCGCCCTCTCGCCCTCTGATCTGAAACCCCACTTTTACAATTACTATCAGCGATGAATCGTGACGAATTGTAAGAAGGATTACGATGAGCTCCACCACTACCACCATTCATCAAAACGTTCATAACGACATAATGGAAAACTAACAACTACAAGGATACAGATCTATGAGGAACGGTTTGCAAGACAGAGGTTAGAAAAAATGAAATATGTTTTTGTTTTATTGCAATAAGACTTTTTTTATTCGCGTATTTTAAACGTATTAGAAATATTCATTTACAAATTCGTAACGTGTATCATTGTCACATCTCGTAAGGATTTTACTTAAAAAGATCTCGAGTATTCGTTCATTCGATGCGATGGTTTTATTTCGCAGAAATATTTTTCGCGTCGGATGATGTAGTTCATATTTCGTACAACTTTGCCAGCGCTCCCATAACCCCGGTTTTCGGGGTGTATAATACTGCATTTTTAGAAACTCTACAGAATTCATCGATACGAATAACCTCTCCAATACAACAATTGGCGACGGCAGGCCGCAACAAGACATTGAACGTTTGAAATTAAAATAGAATAAAAGAAGGATTTCACGAGATATATAATAATATACTTTAATATATTATTTTTTACAACATTCGTTCACGTATTTTATTAGAATCTGGTAGACGCTATTCATGTCGGTTGTGGATCTAGCACCCACTACGATAACGGTACAGACTCGGTGAATGAGGCATTTGACCGTGATATAATATTCGCAAACAAGGCCCGGGAAAATCTCTGGTCCATACTGACAGTTCTCGTTTTTTCGGCTTAACTCGATTAGATCGATCGTTCTTAAGGTTTTAGCAATGCCGGTCATAGTCTGAACTTTGAAATTGTTAAAACGTACTGCTTAAACCTAAACGCTGTATTTTCCTGGCAAATCGTCGATAAATCGTCATTGCTCCGTCGATAGACACACAAATCTACCGGTTTAAAACAATAAAAAGGTCTCGGATATTTTTCGACTTTTCACTATCAGAGCGCTAAAACTTTTACGATTGTAAATTACGTCGTGTTATCATCGAGCCATCTTAGTTAAATCGATTGCACAATTCATTTCAGCGGTAACCAAAACGTTAAAGTTTTGTCATACAGCATTTTCGTTTACAATTTTAGATCTGAGAATAATATAGCCAGAAATTCAAAGCGACCGGTATCCGTTACAATTACAATTGACGACCGAGAAAGAAATGACAAATGCGTAGACGCGCTACACATCATTCGTCGCACATTCGAAAACGTTCTCGGCGGTATCAGTGACCGACTTGACGTGAACTCTCGTGATTGTACCCGTATATCAATACATCAACCGTCATTGGCCATCAATATCAATCTATGTTTTATGCCGTACGAACGATAGACTGTTGATTTTCTGTTGACTATTACTATTATTATTATTATTATTATTATTATTGTTTTTATTATTATTATAATAATTATTATTACCATTATTATAATTACTTTATTATTATTATTATTATTATTGATTAGCATTATTATTATCAATAGCATTATTTACATAAGTATAACTGCACATTCCCCTGCACTCTGCACAAGGTTCCAGTGCCTTAATTTTAAGTACAACCTGTTGGCTTGCACTGGATACCTCGTAACCGTACTATGTTATTTGGTAAAAGTATTTTGCGGCTGATCGCAAGACGAATAACCATTAATCGGTGGATCTCGCTACCGATTTCAAATCAAAAAAGACCAATTCAACGTTTAACAAGACGACGACAGTTTTTTGATTTTGAAACGGACTCCTCCTCGCCCCCGTACACACCGTGGCATATCCTGAAGCGGATCGTAGATGGCTTTTTACAGACACGCATCGCGGGGCAACCGTATTTGCCCATAACTTTAAGGCGTTCGACGGTATTTTCGTTTAAAAATACCTGGTCAAGTTTGGAATAATCCCGTCGATTAAACCGGTCGGTGGTAAGATTCTCTCGATGAAAGTCGAGCATCTCGAGATGACATTGTTGGATTCGTTTAGTTGCTTGCCGATGAAACTGGCGAAATTACCGAAGACGCTCGTCTTCGAAGAATTAAAGAAGGGCTACTTCCCTTACATTTTTGAAGACCAGAAAACATTGACTACGACGGACCGTTACCGGACGCGTGGTTCTATAACCCGGACAGTTTTACGGCGAAGTATCTAGAAAACGCTGGATAACGTTTTCGAACGGATACGGATCTCAACACATTGTTTCATTAGGATTATATCTTTAAATTCATTATCTAAGTCACATTGAATTGCAAAATCTTTAAAATTTCAATATATCACATTGAATTCCAATACATGCATTTGATTTATTACTATTAAAGATACTTTGTTTATTATCAAAATTAAAATAATTTAATAGTGGATTTTTAATTCTCAAGGTTCACAAATGATTAGCCTTTGAAAGTATTATATCACTTCGTTAAAATGAATTTTAAGAATAATTGTTATGGTTACATCTAATTTAGCTTCATTATTTAACACTGTGAAAATATTTTAGGATTTTCAACACCATTATCTAAAGTATCTATTAGTCCAATAATTAAATATGTTTCATTTAATAGTATTTGATTGATTATAGTGATATTATCAATATCATATTGTCTTCCATACACAAATTTTTATGCTGAGAAATCATTTTTAATGTTGAATAGTGAAAATAAGTTATTAGTTCCTTTTATTTCAAATTTGAATTCGGTTTCTTCTTTCATCTATATATAGCAAAATTTTCATTAAATTGATTTTCAAGATTATTTATATTTTAAAATCTAAATTATTTTACTCACACTTTAATATCTTAAAAATCTAAATTCTTTTACTCACACTTCACTAACACTTTGTATTTTAGAAACTATTGATATATCTAGCGATGAGAGGGACGACTAAGAAAGTGAGACTTCTTTAAGAATAATATAAGAATTCTTAGTTCCTTAATAATTTTGATAATTTCCTTTAATAATGCTTTAAGAATTCTTGGATGATAAAATTAAAATACGAACAATATTATAACTAATTTATTTTTTCTAAATCAATTATCATTATATATTTCATACAATATTTTATCATTTTTATATATTTCACAGATCATTGTATTATCTTTTACTATTCTTTAAATAAAAAGTATGAAAAATCTATTTTCATCAATCGTTAATTACCGGTTACTTTTTATCAATTATTTTACATATTTTGTTTTTCAAATTCTATAACATGATGTCATTTTTAATCTTTACCTTTATAGATAATATAAAAGATACCTGATCATCATTTAAAACATCATATCTTCAATTAATTCTATTAAATCCATCTGGTAGATATGTTCCAAATTTATAATTATACATTAAACCTTCATATTCCGAATGTGTAAATTTATTTCCATATTTTGTTGTAATAATTTCAATATCTGTGATTAAATATCTTTTTATTCAATGGGTATTTACTTAACTTTATATCAATATAATACTAATGGATAGCCCGTGAAGACCACCATTTTTCAACGTAGAACTTCCTACCCATTAGTTCATTGCATACGAATTGAGTAGGAGCATTTTAAAGTGGCCTATTAGGCCTATGTGGTGTAATCACCCGTGTCCAAAGAGACCATATGGGATCTCGGGTCCGAGTTCACATGTGCCCGAAAAAACTGGGGCCCCTAATCACATACTGAAAATTTCTCCTTCCCATGGAGGCCAGTAATAGGGGTAATAGGCTTTCAGGCCAAAGGTCGAACGGTCGAGCTCATTAAAAAACAAAACATTAAAATAATAATAATTTCTACTTGAATTAGTCGGGAAACTCATAAAAAATGAAAAATAATTCTCACACACTCGAATTTATTTTTCATTTTCTACTCGCTAGAAAAAGTGTGAGTAAAGTGTGAGTGAAATAATTCATATTTTAACAGATTTCGAGTAAAAATATAAGTAAAATAAATGGATAACTAAAAGAATATAAAAGTGTGAGTAAAGTGTGAGTGAAATAGTTTATATTTTAAACATATTTCAATATTTATATTTGTATGAGTTAGATTTTTAAACATTAAAAGTGTGAGTAAAGTGTGAGTGAAATAATTCATATTTAAAACATTGAATATTTATATTTATATGTGTTGGATTCATTTTAATAAAAGTTTTGTTATTAAAATGAAGACAGAAGAAGAAGAACCCAACTTTAAAATCGAAATCAATGAAACCAATAAATCATTTTCACAGTTTTACATTAAAAATTATATTTCAGCAACAAATTTAGTGTCCGCAAGACATTATAAAATCGATAATATTACTATGATTAATCAAATATTATCAAATGAAACATATTTAATTATTGAACTAGTAGATACTTTTGATAATGGCGTTAATAATCCTAAATTGTTCAATACAGTTTTTAATTTTAAAGGAACTTTAGATGAAAACATCATTAATATTCTTAAAACTCCTTTCAATGAAAGAAATGATGATATAATACTTTCAAAAGATTACAATGATTTGATTGACTTAAGAATTGAAAGAAGACAATTATATTATTTCAATTTTGATAATAAACAAATTATCTATAATGAAAATTCATCAAATATTGGAATTCAATGTGAATTAGATAATGAAAAATCATATAAAGATATTGCAGTTCAATGTAATTTAGATGATGAATTTAGAAAATTCAATCCTTATGAAAAAGTGCATTGTTATTGCGGAGGTAAATATTTAAAATCACATAAATCAAAAAATTATGAAACAATTAAAGGAGTTAGTTTAACAATACCTTTTTTTCTTTACCGAATTAACCGTGTATTTACTAAGATAAATCTTTAGTGTACCGGGGAATCGTAGGCCTAAACTAAACAGGCCGTAGAGATATGGCGGAGAAAAGCTGTTATGTCGACGAGGTATCAAAATAAAAGAATATATTACTTTATTCGCGGGCTTCAACCATTTATCAATACTCTATATTTCCTACAGTACATACCGATCATTGTCAAATGCACAAGGTATTTACTAAATACAAGTATATAACACACTCCTATCCGTATGCTGGACTCACACTTGACATTCGGAGTAAGCGTTCGCTCTGGGGGAAAGGAGATCGTTCGCTGTGTCGCTTGAAGTGTTTATCGAGTTTTACGCGACCTTAAGGCTTTAGTATGGTGGCTGATAAGATAAAAAAACATGAATATGCAAATGAGGGCGACATTACGACAAAACGACAAAACTAAAATAACGCGAGAAAACAATGATTTTGATTTTGTCGCCCGCGACAATTCATTATTTTGGTTTTGTCACACGCGACAATTCAATATTGTGGTTTTATCGCCCGCGACAATTCATTATTTTGGTTTTATCGCCAGCGACAATTCATTATTTTGGTTTTGTCGCCCGAGACAATTCATTATTTTGGTTTTATCGCCGGCGACAATTCATTATTACGGTTTTATCGCCCGCGACAATTCATTATTTTGGTTTTGTCGCCCGCGACAATTCACCTTTTTAGTTTTGTCGCCCGCGACAATTCACCATTTTGGTTTTGTCACCCGCGAAAATTCATTATTTTGGTTTTATCGCCCGCGACAATTCATTATTTTGGTTTTGTCGCCAGCCACAATTCATTAGTTTGATTTTGTCGCCCGCGACAATTCAATATTTTGGTTTTGTCGCCCGCGACAATTCACCATTTTGGTTTTGTCGCCTGGACAATTCACCATATTGGTTTTGTCGCCCGCGACAATTCACCATATTGGTTTTGTCGCCCGCGACAATTCATTATTTTGGTTTTGTCGCCCCCACAATTCTTTTTTTGGTTTTGTCGCTCGACATTTCATTAGTTTGGTTTTGTTGCTTGTGACAATTCATTATTTTGGTTTTGTCGCCCGCGACAATTCAATATTTTGGTTTTGTCGCCCGCCACAATTCAATATTTTGGTTTTATCGCCCACGACAATTCATTACTTTGGTTTTATCTCCAGCGACAATTCATTATTTTGGTTTTGTCGCCTGCGACAATTCTTCTTTTTGGTTTTGTCGCCCGCGACAATTAATTATTTTGGTTTTCATAATTTTGGTTTTGTCGCCCGTGGTTTTGTCGGAACATTAAGTTTTTTTGTCGAACAGTGTGTTCAGGTGGTTTTGGAAATTTACTCGGTCTGGTATATTTTGGATTACTGTGTATGTCATTTGTCAGGACATTAAACAGAAGACGACTTAGGATACTACCTTGCGTGACTCCACTAGTTAGACCGTCTCATTCCAAGATGAGGCGTTCCGTTGATTTCGGTTACAAGTTTCCGTTCAGAGATAACTGCTGAGCCATTTGGGCGACCTATCATTGATACTGTTTCCTAATAGCCTGTTTAGTAATGGCTGATGTTGAGCCTTATCAAATGCTTTGTTGAAATCCCCCGTTGAACAGGATTCTAAGACTGTGCACAAAACCCGTTATCGCTGCTTTGCAGCTATATTTCTAGCTGTTCTCGCGGTTTCATAAATCTTAAATAATCTAATAATTTCATCTGATTTCATTGTATCTAATTCATTATAAGTTAAATTTTTACCGATAAAATTTTTACATTTTCCAGATGCTATTAATATTTCTAATTGATGTTTACAATAAAGATGATATTCATAATTATTATTTGTTGTAACATTATTTAAAGCACCATCATCTGGAGTTAATTTTGTTTCTGTTATTCCTAAATCATCTAAAGTTTTTTCAATTGGAACATCACCATTTTTAGATTTTATTTTCTTTTCACCTCCCATTTATATAACAAAAAAATTAGTTGTGATGTTGCAACTAGAATTTAACTACAATGTAACTAAAAATCAACTAGATTAACAAACTAGTTGAATTATTATTGTTTTTATTTATTTCTTGTTAAATCTAGTTGATTTTTGTTCCAACTACCAATAACTTGAATTCAACTAGAATGTAACTAAAAATATACTAGATTAGAAAGCTAGTTAAAATATTGTTGAATTTTATTTGATTTTTGTTTCAAATACCAATAACTAGAATTCAACTAGAATGTAACCAAAAATGTAATAGATTAACAAACCAGTTGAATTTAAATAAATTCATATTTAAATGGGTGTTGTAATCTAAATAGTAATTTTGATCTTTTATCATTTTTCAACTTATCCATATACTCATTATGTAAATCATGTGGAATAATATCATTTTCTTCAAGCGCATTTTTCATCGATTTTCAATCTTTATTATAAAAGTAAAACTAAAAATCTAATGTTTTCTCTAAAATCTTTAACAATTGAATTATATTTTTGATTTAAAACCCAAGTTGTTATCCCAAAATGTCTACCAGAAAAAGCTAAATAACATAACTCACTCTCTCTAATTTTTGAATCATGTAAATTTGCACAATCATCTATGATAAATAATGTATTTGATCCTTTATAAATATCAATTGCTATTTTTATACAATTATCTAAATTTTCTTTTAGTGTTTTAGGATCTAATATAATAAATTTATTATATCTAGTAATATTTCTATCATAAGTTTGATTAAATTCATATGTTGGACAAAATAATACTATATTATCAAAATAGTTTTTATAAACAGTTTCTAATAAATTTAATATAAAATAAGTTTTTCCACAATTTGTTACGTCAGAAACTAACATATTATGAGGCTCAAATATAAATAATTCCTTATTCATATTTATATTTTTAATTTTACTTGATAATATCCATTCATTGAATTTATCTGGCCATCCAACCCATTTTACTAAAGAATATTTTTTTCTTTCAACAGTTTTTGTTTTTAATACTTTTTCAATTTTATATTCTTGTTCTAGATTTTCAGTAGTTAAACTAAATTCTTCTTCATAAAAATACCCATCAACTTCTTCACCATCTAAATCTTCTAATTTATAGACATATGGTTTTGTTGTTATTACCTTTTTTATTTTATATATTTCCCTAGTAAAATTTCGATCGTATCCTTCGTCAATTATCTTCTTATACTTAGAAATTCTAACATTTTGACCAACTTTAAATTTAGGTTCACCAAAATCATCTACAAGAAATGCACCATATAAATTATTCCAAACAATTTCAGCATTTTCAGGTTTTGTAGCATCAATAGGTATCATTCCAATAGAAGAATGATAAGAATTATTATATCCTTCTATCAATTTTGGTTAAACATCAATCCATTTAAAAGTATTATTTGCTGTAAAATATTTCCACATTCTTGTTCTTAATGTTCTATTAAATCGTTCAACAACTGCTGCTTTTTTATCCGATTTTGTTGAAAAATATTTAATATTATGATTGTCTAAGGGTTCATGAACAAGTGAATTATCAAACTCTTTTCCATCATGAAATTGTATTTTTTCTGGTTTTAGTTTATCATCCGAAAGAAATTTTCTTAAAACATTTGATGTTTGTACATCATCTTTTCTATAAAGTGGGAAGCTCCATACATAACGACAAAAAATATCAATTATATTCAATAACCACCAATAATCATCATTATCTTTCTTAACATTTTTCATATCAATTAAATCTCCTTGCCACTGTTGATCTACATAACCTACCATAGTTTTACGAGTTTTATATTTTCTAACAATTTTTTTATGTGTTGTGTATGTTGGTTGCTCTAACATAAATTCATTTATATCTTTATATTTAACTAAATTTTGTGGGATTACCTTATCTAATTTATCTTGTTTTAGTTGACGCCATATATTTTTAGTAGAAGAATAAGCAACCGTACTCTCAGGGTTGTAATATAAATTTCTTAAATATTGTTCTTTAGTATTAGGAGTTTTTTTACCACCCATTTATATATCGTTAATTTTAACTTTATATTTCTTATATTGAATAATATCTAATTGTGAATTTACAATATTTAATTGTGCGTCAGATATAATATAAATGTGCATTTCAAAATTTAAGCTTCCTTTTTTCTTTTTCATAAATAATTGTATTCCATCTTTAGTGTTCTGTAGTTTTTTCCCAGAACCATGTAATGAATTATCCTCTGTTGTTCTAAAATCTAACCATAATGCATATTTATTACTGGTATAATAATCAATTTGATTAATATTACAATTTTCAAATGATTTCACTTTTTCATTCATAAAATGTTTTCTAATTTCTGGCCATTGATCAATCATTCTCATTCCTTGACAAAATATTTTATTTGCTATTCCTTCGATAGTTATTTCTACTTTCGTTATTTCAGGATTATGATAATTATCTACCTTTATTGCACCATAAGAATATGTTGCAATAGTGAAAAATATTAATATACCTTTAATAGATCTTCTTAATATTCTCATTAATTATTTCATCATTTGCATTAATAGTTACAGTTTTAAATTTATCAATATAATCATATAATAATGAAAATCCTTGATTGTATTGAGTTTGAATTGTGCTAGCAATATTTTCATTAGTTACTGTGTCATATTCTAACATATATTTGATAATTTATATCCCATATCTTTAACAACGCTAGATAATACAATTTCATTTACAGGAGCAAATGTTATGTCAAATTTAATATCTTCTTGAATTACATATTTATATAAAGGTGCATTATTATTTATCAATTCAAAGTCTAATGGAATTTTATATTTGCTTCCATAAATCTTTTTTATCAAATTATCTACAGCATTAGTAACTACTGCATTATTAGCTTCAGATCTTAATTTATTATGGTTTTCCGATTGAATACCCTGAAATATCATATTATTTCTATTTTCTTTAGTTAACCATAAATCTTTATAATGCATAAATAAATTATAATCATCTAATGAGAAAATTATTTCTGGGCAAATCTTTATAGTTAATTTTTTAATCAAATATCTCCCAACATTATCGACAACATAATTATTATCATGACCAGTTACTTTTATATCAGCTGATAAATAAATACTATTTGGAACATAAAAAGTATTTTGTGTTAATCTAGGAATTATAACATATAAAGTTTCATCAGGATTAATATTAGAAGGATTATGAGTAATTATATGATGTGATCTTTCTGCTTTAATAGCATTAGATATTCTAGAAATCTTAGAAGGATTTATATAACTCCCACTCATTTATTTAACAAAAAAATTAATCATTTATTTTTTATCATATTCACTAATCCAAAAATAATAGCACTTACAACTGTAATTAAAAATAAAATAATATGTTCAGCAGCAAAGTTAATAATGTTTCCTGCAGATTTCAATATAAAACCAACAATTGATGCAATAATTCCTGGTAATGCTGCAGCAGATTTTTTAGATAGTTCCCATAAATATTTTGCTAATTTCTTTAAACCATCTTTAACTTTATCTTGTATAGAATTATTATCATTCGGGGGTTTATCCGGTTTATTTGGAGTAGGAGTAGATTTTAAAGCATTTGATATAGCTAAACCAATTGTAAATAACATAGTTACAGCTGTCAGAATTGAAAGAATTGTTATTCCTTCTAATTTAAATAATAACTTTATTCTATCTTTCAATGATATTTCAGAATATGGTTTTATCAACAAATCTTTAAAAATAAATCTTTTTTAATCTATTGATTCTATCTTTTAATCTAATAATATTATAATCATATGATTTTAATAATAATTTAATTTCTTCTTTTTGTAATTCTATGTTATATTCTAAATCATCTCTTATACTTTTATCATGCGCAATTTTATCAGATGCAAGTCTTATACTTTTAATTTCTCTAATTGCTTCAACAGAAAATATATTATTTAAATCTTCTAATTCTGTTGCATCAATTAATCCACAGTAAAAGTTTTTCAATTGGAACTTTATTTGATTTAAATTTACTAGTTTTGGAAGTTTTATTCTGTTCAGAAGTTGTTTCTGTTTCTGATTTCTTTTTTATTATTTCAAATAATTCATTAATTCTTTGTTTAAATACGTCTATATCATTATCAGTTAATTCTTGTTTTATAACATCAGTTATTACATTACTAATACTAGTTCTTTTAATTCTATCTGGATATAAATCACTCAAAGTTGATTTTGTTAATATTTTATTTTTATTATTTTTATAAGTGATATCAATATAATAATCACCTTTCAATGATAATACCATTTACCATTATCTAAAAATTCTAATTTATCTGCCAAAGGTCCAACGGCTTCATCATTTATAATAAATTTAGAATTTTCAATTATACGTTTTAATTTAGGTATTTTGTTTAAATTATTTAAATCTTGTTTTACTAAATCTGGGTCTAAATTTTCAGGATTAAATTGTGATTCTGCATTTTTAATATAATCAGGCATATTTAAATTATTATTATATTCTGGCTCATTACCGTCATTAAAACTTGTTTGACTTAAATCAGGTTGTTGTTATACCAGGTTCATCAAAATTATCCATTCCATTATCTTCTCCACCTTTTACATCCATTCATATAATAAAAAAATTAAAATTTAAAATATAATATTCCTCCTATAACAATTCCTATACAAGTTAAAGCTAATTTAGTATTTTCATGGAATTTATTATCATTATCAGTTTTAATTATATCATGTTGAATATTATCAGTTTTTATATTTTCTGATGTATTGTAATCTTTTATTTTAGAATCATTATGCAATTTAATAGTTTTAGTTTCTGTTGATTGAATATGTTTTTTATTTTTTTCACCTTCCATTAATTTTGGAGCAGTGATAACCTTTTTATTTGTATCATTTAATCCAATTGAATTATTTATTGTTGCAGTTTTAATTAGATTATTATAACCAATTATATTTCCCATCTTTAATACTAAATCATTAGATATAATTAATAGATTAGGGCCTATACAATAATTTAGTCTTACATGAGATTTATCTAAATAATTTTGATATCTTACAATGTTTTCTGGAATCGATCTATTTTTATCATTATGAATGGAATCTTCAAATAATACTTTAAATTGTTTCTGCGCATCGAATGAAGTACTATTATTTCCAACTATTGGTGATCTTGTTTCAACTTGCGCACCTAAAATACATATCAAATAAGTTCTAATTGATTGATTTATTCTTTGTATACCAGGTTTTGTAAATCCTTCACTATAAGATTCAATAAAATTAATCCATCCATTATTATTATCAATTCTATAATTATGATTAGCTCCAATTCTATGCATATAATCAATTCTTTTTATTTCATACTGTTCACCAACGCCATGTAGTCTACCATGCGCTCTAAAATCGGAATTAATATTTATATTAAATTCATTACATATTTTATAAAACTTAGATAGATTAATATTATTATCCAATTCTTTAAAATATTTCGATCCAGGTAAAGGGCATTCTAATTCATTTAATATCATTCTGATTTGAAAATATGTGTGAAATCTAAATATTGTATGAATGAATTTTAAATCAGAATATTTCAAATTTTTATCTAAGTTATTCAAGTGTTCATGCCAACTTACACCACAACCAGTTGTTGCATAATGAACAGAAAAATTTAATTGATTCTGCCAATATTTCATATTAGATTTTACTTTATATGTATTATATTCATCTCGAGTAAAAGTAACTTCATATGTATTAAATATATTTTCCATTTTAGAAATAAAATAGTTTGTTTCAGTAACATAAATTTCTAAATTAATCAATGAAGGTAAAACTAAATTTTTAAATATTATCATGTTACTAAAATCTATTGCTGGAATATTATATTTATAATATTCATTTGATTTATTATATTGGAAAGCTTTTGGAAACCCCATTTATATAATAAAAAAATTAATAATTAACTAATTCTTTTAATAATTTATCTTGTTCTTCAACTGTTATATGGCCATTTAAACTTATTATATAATCTAGTGTATTCTTTAATTTATTAATTTCTTTTATATTAGTTTTAATTTTTTCTTTATTACTTTTTATATTTAATTTTGAACTTATACCAGTTAAAACACTTGAACTTAATCCTAACACACCAATTGATATAGCTAAAGGTGTTAATGGACTGAATATTGCTAGAAATGTTATTACAGAACTAATTGTAACCGAACCACTTATAATCAAATAATATATAATTTTACTTTTTAAATATTTTTTCTTTTTTATCTTTAAGTCACTTTCAAATTCTAATATTTGTTTTTCTAAATATATTTTTAATTTAGTTTTATTTATATCATGAGGAATAATATCAATACTATCAACTTTATCTTCCATTTATTTAGAAAAAAATTACTAATTAGTAAATCTATATGCTACAAATATAACAATAACTGTTCCACCTAAAATCCATATTATTTCATATTTCTGTTGTTCTTTATTTGGGGTATAATAATCTGATAATTTAGGTTTGTATAGATGTAATTTTTCTTTATTGGTTACCGCGTTATATAAACTCATTGCATCATCAACTGATTGAAAATCTCTGTGTGAAATCTCCTGATTATATAATTCCTTGTTAACATAATCCATATAGTTTTGCCTCTTTTCTCTTTATTCTTCTGCTGCTTTGTATTTCTCTAATGCTAACTTATGTCTTTTTTGTTCTGTTAATGATCCATTTTTATCAATATGTTTAAATAAATAACCGCCACCAGTAAATGCTAAAGCGTTAACAATTGCCGATCCTATAATAGTTATAACTGCAGAAGCCATTTATTTAGTAAAATAATTACGCATTTATATGGGAGGTATATATTTTTGTTTTTCCAAATAATCAATAGTTAAATTAGATAAAGTAACTGCTAACGTAAATTTTAAAATATCGTTTATATCAAATCTATCAACATTAACACTTCCCATTTTGAATACTTTTTTTAATACCATTGAATAACCAACAGTTCCAACTGATAGTAATGCGCCATTATATAATCCAGTTATTATCCACTTATTATCACTCATTTATTTATCAAAAAAATTACTATCTTCAAAATATTTAGTTAACTTATTTATGATTAATTCAACATTTATTTCATTACTAGTTTCATTTGTATATATTTCATTTATTATTTTTTTGATATCACCGATGATAAAATCTTCATCTAATTCATAAAATCTTAAAGATTCTCTAATGATAAAATCTTCATCTAATTCATAAAATCTTAAAGATTCTCTAATTAAATTAGTAATCTTTTCTACATTAAATGTTTCTTTATCTATTGTTTTCTCATACTTAAATGTTGTTTCATTAGAAAATGCAATATTTTTGTGTAATTACATCATTAATGTTAAATTTCATTTCTTTCTCACGTTTAAAATCAAATCTAAAACATATACTCGGTCCAACAGTTATATTCATTTATATAATGAAAAAATTACTCTTTACATCTTATAACTAATTCATAAATTACAGGAAAGGTATTCTCAAATCAATTAAATATCCATTATGATTTCTAATTTCTAATTTAAAATTATTGAAATGTGCAATACCAGGTTTAAAATCACATTCAGCTAAATTATAATTTATTTGCGTTCCAAATTGTTTAACGTTCTTCAATGGTAAAATATTCAATATACTAGAATTACATGTTGTATCTTTAGTTGCTTCAAATGTTTTTGTAGGATGGATTAAATTGCAATAAATATAAAAGTGTGTAAAAGGTATTATATTTGAGCTACCGTGTATGTTTACTAAAATAAGTTTATTTGGAGGAATTCCTAACAGTTTAGCAAAAGGTTTTTTTACTGCGTAAGCAGTCATCAATACATTAGATTTAATAAGTTCATCATCAAACTTTATTTTAATTTTATTAGAGCTCTCACTTTTTATGAATTTAATATTAAATTTAGAATCACCATTACCTAATCTAATCCGAGCTTTTCTATTAATTTCTTGCTCTAATGTTTCTAAATTATATAATCCTGGTGTAAGCATGAGTTGAATCCATTTTTCTTCAAGTTTATCAAAAATAAAAAGGCTTCTATGTTCATCAGTTTTATCTGATATATTGTAAAATGAGTTACATAAACTTATATTTACTAATTTTAAATCAACACAATTCTTAAATTCTCTATCTAATTGAACTAGTAAATTATGTGATTTATAATTTGTAAGTTTTCAAGAATCAACAAATATTCTGTATTCTTTTAATTCTACCATTATTTATAACATAAAAAAATTACCGCTCATCACTAAAAATTAATTTTAATAAAATTTTTCCTTAATAAATGGATGAGAAGATAGGATGTGAAATGTGTGGTGAACTTCTAAGAAAAAGTAATATGGCTCGACATATGAAAAAAACATGATGAAAATTATAAACCTCCTAAACTAAACTGTCCAAAATGTAATAAATTAATCTCAAGAAATTATGTTAAAAAACATTCAGAGAAGTGCAAAATAAATGGCGCAACGGCTAATGTTGATAGTAACGAAAGTAATAGTAATTCTGTTGAAGTTGAACCTGAAATTATTTGGAAAAGACCTTTCTTATTCTATGATAAGGATAATATAAAAGATCATTTCTGCGAGCCTTGTCGAATAAAATACAGCCCTGAAAATATAGAAGATTAGGAGAATCATCAATTTCGTAAAGCACATATAGATAAAATTTCTAATAAATTTGAAACTGAATTCAATGTAAGAAAAAATAATATATTAGAAAAAATAAAATATGAGAAAACGTTACCAGATAATAAAGAAACAGTTGAAAAGTTAGAAAAACAATATAATGAATTAACAAGAAAAATATATGATTGTAAATATTGTAAATTGATTATTACAACAAGTAATTCAAATCTACATAATAGAACAATAAAACATAAAGAAAACGTAAGAAAATACCAAGAGCTTAATGAAGATCTATTACCAATAAATTATAAACGAAAATGTCCACAATGTAGTTATGCGACCTTAAGGCAAGAAGGTACTGTGTTGTTTTGTAATGATTGTGGATGACAAAAGAATTTATGGGGTGAAGAAAAAACTAGAAATTTTCTCATAGATCCAAAATTAAATTATCTAGATGAAATTTTTAAAATATTTTCTATAGAAGATCATACACCAGAATATATGCAATGGCTTGAAAAAATGAAAATAATAGAAAATAAAAATGGTGAAATAACTAAAAAAGATAACAAGAGAAATCCCACAATAAGATCAGCCAAAACGAGAAACTTGAATAGAAGAGTATATATATTTGCGCAACGTTTCGGCTAAAGACTATTAGCCATCATCAGGCGTACTGAGTACAGGAGAATATTACAAGATATTTATACAAGACCAAAACAATAGAAGCAGAGTGAGTGATTAAAATATTGAAAGGGGAATAGATTAAAGTAATGACATAACAACTAGAAAACAATGCTAAAGTAAGCAAGGCAAACTAGGGGCAATGTAGATTAAAGTAATTAATAAACAAAGACACAAGCTAAAGTGATTAAAACGGGAGGACAAGCTAAGGGGTAATCAAATAAAACAAAGAGAAGGAACATGAAAGGCGATAATCAGTGAGTGAGTGGAAACAAGCAAACTATGATAAAGGCAAAACAATGGAGGGAATTAGTATAACGGGGGTACAAGAGAAGCGAGAAATTTGGAGATCAAAATAATGTGGGGGGAGAAACCGTTATTCAAATTAACACAATTTTCCAAGTTTTCAATAATCAGGGCCGATTCCATAATGTGTCGTTTAATCTTTTCTGAACAGGGGAAAATTATGGAGGCATTTTCAAAATCAAAATTGTGGCTGGTTTCGTATACGTGATTGGCAACACCGCTTTCAGGCTTAAAATTCTTTACATCATTCTTATGTTCACGAATGCGCTTGTGTAAATCGCGTCCGGTTTCGCCGATATATATTTTGTTACAAACTTTACAGGAAATTTTATATACACCAATGTTCAGGGGTTCAATTTTGGGGGAGTTATGAGTAAGATTACGACTAAGTTTGTTGTTATAAGTAAAAATGAGTTGTTTGTTTAAGAGATGGAGGGGAGTTTTAGATTTTTCCAGAAAAGGAACAAAAGGTACAATAATAGGCTGTTTACGCGCGCGGGTCCCTTGAGAGTGACTGAAATGTGAACGACGGGCTCTCAAGAGAGCTTTATTCAAAATGTCGTCGGGGTAAGCTAATTTATTAAGAGAGGTCTTGATCTGGGTTAGTTCATCATCCAAGAAAAGGGGGTCACAAATCCTTAATGCGCGAAGGAATAAGCTTTGGGCAACACTAAGTTTAATGTTATGAGCGGTGAAGGAGAAATAATGTAGGTATGTTCCAGAGTGGGTAGGTTTCCTATAAACCGAGAATTTTAGACAAGACAAACAATTGTGTATACAATCATCAAGGAAAGGGATTTTCCCATCAACTTCCAATTCAAATGTGAAGTTCAAGGAGGGATAAAAAGAGTTAATAAATGTGAGAAATTGATCAATATCAAAGTCAAAAGGTATAAGGGCAAGAATATCATCAACGTATCGTAACCAAAGTTTAGGGAGAGTATCTGTGTAAAGAGGTAGTAATTCGGTTTCAACGTGTTCCAGGAAAAGATTTGCTAGAATGGGACTAAGCGGGTTCCCCAGAGCCATGCCAAAAACCTGTTCGAAATATGAATTGTTGAAACTAAAAAAGGAGTTCTGGGTGCAAAGTTCAATTAATTCGATAATACAATCAGTAGGAATGTCAAAATTGAAATCCAACGAAGGAAGTTTCCGTTTAAGAAAATCAAGGGTAGGCCTAAGAGGAACATTGGTAAAAAGAGAACTAGCATCAAACGAAATGAATCTATCGTTACCAGGAATAATGTTTTTTAACCGTTCTAATAAATCTTGGTTGTGTCGTAAATGCGAGGCGGAGAAAGAACCAAGAGCCGGTGATAATTGTTTAGCCAGAAATTTGGATAAACGATAAGAGGGCGAATTACAATTAGATACAATGGGGCGCAGCGGAACATCTTTCTTATGGATTTTGGGGAGCCCATAGATATAAGGTAGGGAGGGTAGACGTGATTGAAATTTCGAAAGAATATCTTTAGAGTCCGGAAACCGTTGGATAATACCAGACAGATTCTTATTGAATGAAGCTTGCATACGTGAGAGAGGGTTGGATTTCAATGGTTTATAAACATTAGAGTCACCAAGAAGGGAGAAGATTTTTTGATTATAATCACAGATATCTAAGAGAACAATTTTGCCACCTTTATCAGCTTTTGAAATACGAACAGAGTCTAGTTTTCTGAGTTCAGAGAGGGCAATCCTGAAACGACGAGGTAAAAATTCTGAGTAATTATAACGGAGGTTATCACAAATAGTTTGTAAGTTCATAAACATAAAATTGTAGTCAAAATTCGAGGAAGATGTCTTGCGCTGTTCTAATTCCGACATAAAATCCAGGATGTTCGTCTTGCGGTGAGGTAAAGAAAAGTTCCTCCATCTCTTAAACAAACAACTCATTTTTACTTATAACAACAAACTTAGTCGTAATCTTACTCATAACTCCCCCAAAATTGAACCCCTGAACATTGGTGTATATAAAATTCCCTGTAAAGTTTGTAACAAAATATATATCGGCGAAACCGGACGCGATTTACACAAGCGCATTCGTGAACATAAGAATGATGTAAAGAATTTTAAGCCTGAAAGCGGTGTTGCCAATCACGTATACGAAACCAGCCACAATTTTGATTTTGAAATGCCTCCATAATTTTCCCCTGTTCAGAAAAGATTAAACGACACATTATGGAATCGGCCCTGATTATTGAAAACTTGGAAAATTGTGTTAATTTGAATAACGGTTTCTCCCCCCACAACATTTTGATCTCCAAATTTCTCGCTTCTCTTGTACCCCCGTTATACTAATTCCCTCCATTGTTTTGCCTTTATCATAGTTTGCTTGTTTCCACTCACTCACTGATTATCGCCTTTCATGTTCCTTCTCTTTGTTTTATTTGATTACCCCTTAGCTTGTCCTCCCGTTTTAATCACTTTAGCTTGTGTCTTTGTTTATTAATTACTTTAATCTACATTGCCCCTAGTTTGCCTTGCTTACTTTAGCATTGTTTTCTAGTTGTTATGTCATTACTTTAATCTATTCCCCTTTCAATATTTTAATCACTCACTCTGCTTCTATTGTTTTGGTCTTGTATAAATATCTTGTAATATTCTCCTGTACTCAGTACGCCTGATGATGGCTAATAGTCTTTAGCCGAAACGTTGCGCAAATATATATACTCTTCTATTCAAGTTTCTCGTTTTGGCTGAACTTATTGTGGGATTTCTCTTGTTATCTTCTTACACGGACATTGTGTATCTTCTCGTCTCAACTAAAAAAGATATTATAAAAACAATTATTCCGTCAACATTTAACACAAAACAAAAGAAAATGTATTTATATTTATTATTTAACGATTATTATGAAAAACCTAAATTAACAGAAGATATGGAAAATATAAAAAGAATATTTAAACAAATATTAATGTATCATTTGGAAAATAGAATAACAGATTCGATAAATTATGAATTCTTTTTAAATAAGATTGTAAATTATTTAAACATCGATATTATAATTCCATTTGATGAATTAACGAACAAAAAGAAACAAAGAGAGCGAGATGAAATGTGGTACAAGATAGAACTTTATTTAAATGAGAAAAAATGAAATGGAAGAACCTAAACAAATTATACAAGAACAATTAAATGAAAAAGAAAAAACAAATAGTGATTTCGAGTTTGATGATATCCATTTTAATAACCATAAGGTAATGTTTTCATACCATCATCTGAAATATGTCTTTTATCATCAAATGGATTTAAACTAGTTTTTTCAACTTCATTAATGTACATCTCGTGATCTTCTGATCTTAAACAATTCATTTTATGTTTCATTACAATTGAGTTATATAAACACTTTATATAATCTTGAAATTCTATATGTTTATCAACCACATGTTTTGTTATTCCTTTTAACTTTTTAGCTTCATGATCTTTTGTTCTGTAACTATACATTTTACTTCTTATCCCAACAAATTCAATCATCACCCCCTAATTCATCTTTAAACTTACCAGGAATCTTTTTATTATCATTGCTAAATAGTTCATGATCTTTGGGATAATTGCTAAAATCAAAATGATGTTTTAATGTTTGTAAGTCATTTGTTATGTCATTTGTCTTGATTTTTAGTATGTACGCAACCGTATTGACTGCTATTAATGGAAATCCACAGTTAAATTGTACCATCTTCAGTTGATAAATCATAAACATAAACTGATGGTTTGTATATTTTAAATAAATCCTTAACTTCTTCTGTTTACTCATTTTCTACATGACTTAAATTAAAACAATTTGGTTTAGATTTAATCAATCCAATATTCATATTAAAACCTAATGAATTGCATAATATATTCAATCCTGATATAGCAATATTTCCTTTTTGAGCTAAAGATATCGTTTTGCGGTTTTTGAAACTTTTTGAACCATCTGCAGCATAGAACCCAATGAAGAACCATTTTCTTAAATTATTTTTTGCATTTAATACATAATCTGGAACTATCTTTTCTTTTGTTGAAGTATTACTTTTCACTATTGCATGAATATAGAATTCATCATTATATTTTATTGCAAAATCTTTAGGATTATTTACAAGTATTCTATAAACTGCTGATGATTTCATAACATCCATGATTCTAAATGTTTTATGTGAATAAACTTCTTCACAGAATTTCTTAATTCTTTCTAATAATTTTAAGTCTTGATTGCATAAATACCAACAATATTTATTACCCAAATCATAATTATACACACCTGCTGAACCATCACCCATGAAAAATCCTTTGATAAAATATTCTTTTTCTTCTAATGTTTCGGGTTCTATATTATAAATATTATTAATAATTTCATCAAATGACATATGATTCATTCTTTGGAAAGATCTTTTATGTAATAATTCATCTCAAATTTTTATATCAGTTGGTTTTATTTCATCGCCATTTCGTTTAATGAAACTATGATCTTCTGTAACATCTACAAACCCTAATTTAGTTCTAACTCTATAGATTTTCTTATTTGTTTTATGCCTAATAATATTCTTTAATTTTTTCCATCCATTTCTTGTCCAAACATCCATTAATCCATTTATTTGTATTAATTCTTTTTCACCATATGAAATATAACATTCATTTTGTTTTGGAATTATATCTGAAATTCTTCTTACCAATACTTTATCATTACATTTTAATAATATTGGGGTGTCAGCTGTAACAGAATCAAAATATGATATTTCAATATGCTTTTCCCCAAAAAGTGGTTGTAAAACATTATAATAAAAATCATACATTAATAATTTTGATACTTCTAAAACAGTTGAACCAATGAATATAGGTTTATTAAATTTCATTGACGTTCTTTTTAATTTAACTGCGGTTAAATAATCTTCAAATCTTTTATTTCCTAAATGCCTAGGACTTGATTGTAGGTGTCTTAATCTTTCAGAATTATTTTCTAATTCAATATCATTTCTATTTCTAATATTTTCACATGTTTTACCACAAAAACTATTGTTCATTAATTTGAAGAAATCTTTTTCAAAATCCGTTTTTGATATGGTTCTCTGTTGAGTATTAAAATCTATATATTTTTCTAACCACTTCGATTGATTAAATTCAATATATCTATGTACTTTCTTTAATTTCATTCCTTGTTTTAGATAAAATTTTAACATTCTATAATGAACAATATAATTGTAGTATAAATAAGTATTAATTTTTCTGTAAAAACATGATTTTTCGGTTTTATTTTCTTCTGGTATTCACTTAAATAACTATCATCTACAGTTAAATGTTCTGGGCAATAAGGTAAGTTTCTTGTTTTAAACTTTATATTTTCAGGATATTCTAAATCAACTACAAAGAAATAACCAATTGGTGCTTCATCTTCTAAACTCATAATTGCGCTTTCCCAATTAGTTTTATCATCATTTTCAACTTCTGTTAATATAAAATTTTTATATGGTTGAGGTTGCATCATTGCCCAACCATATAAATTATTGGCATCAATATATAATAATTTATATTCATCATTTGCTTTAAAATACCTCCCATAACACCACTCATTCCACCTCTAATTGATTTTTCAAATAATAAAACCATATCTGGTTCTTTTAATAAATCTAATTCTACATTTGTATATTTTAAACCACATTGCCAGGTTAAACCAGGACTAGAGTAGCAATAACAAGGATCAACATTAAAATGATTCAAATTAACTTCTCTAAATTTTTCAAATATGTCAGCCAATATCATAACATCTGATTTTAAATATGAATCAACTAATTCACCATGATTTTTCATCTTAAAATGGTTCCAAATATTTAATGTTCTATTAAACACTTCGTCTTTCACATACTCCTCTTTTAATTGATCATAAAATTGATCTTTTAATAATTCTGTTACATTAAAATCATTGTGTGTTTTATAAAATGAATAAGGAATTGCGCCTTTATATCTCAATAATTTAAAATCTTGGTCATTTGGATAATAATATCGAGTTATAACAAAATCATTATCAACTAAACTTTTTGATAAATTATCTAATGAACTTGCTAGAAATCTATAAGAATCTAAAAATCTAATGCAACCAAATTGAAATGAAATATAATTTTCAGATATTTTAGCTAATAGTTTAAAATCATATTTTCTTACATTTACACCATGCATAGCATTATATTCTTCTATTTCTTGATTAATTGAACCCAATTTTCCTGATAATTGTTTTATAGATAGATGGGTATCATAGCCTGATAAATTATGAAATAATATTGGTACGAAATTAACTTTCTTAGCTTGTAAATTACAATCTTCATGAGCAGCTCCACGATATTTTGAATTTAAATGATCATGATCTCTAACTTTTTTATCAAATGAATAAAAACGTTTTTCACAATAACAACAATGAGTTGCATAATTAAAATCAATTTCATTTTGATTTGTCATAACTATTCTTTTATTTTTGTTTAATAATTTTGCAAAATCACTTTCTAATTCAATCATTTTGTTACAAAAATCATTAACTACATCTTCACCTCTAAAAGAAATATATTGACTTTCATATAATTCAGGATAATTTGACTTTATATAAATTCCATAAGCAGCAGCTCTTTGATGAACTTTTTTAATTGTATTTATAATTGGTGGGTCTTGTATTGTGTCTTCATTTAATTCATTTCCTTTATCCATTGATTTTAAAAATTGCTTTTGTTATATATTTCTTTTCTATCTTGATCAGTTAATTCTTTATTCAACGATTCAAAATCCCCATAAATTACAAATGGAACAATATTCTTAAATTTATGATTAGTAAATTTCAATTTATAATCTTTTTCTGTTGGCATTATTAATTTACAAAAATCTTTATTATCACATAATTCTTTATGTTTTAATAATGTATTCTCAGTCATAAATTTAGATAAACATTTTCTAAATAGATAAATTTTACGATGATGATCACTTTCTGTTCTAAAGAATAAAGCAATTTGTTTTAACCACATATAATGTTCATTTTCATCTTTTTTTGTAATATAACAAATCTATAGCATTTTCATCATCATAATATTCTGTTTAATATAAAGCTTCCAATGTATAATCTTTGATATTTTCACCTTTTGTCTTTGGTAATTGCATTAATTCGAATACATTTATTTTTAAATTATTAACTTTTTCTATTTTAGAAATCATTTTTATAGTTACTGGATATTGATCAATTTTATATAATGTTTCATATTTCCGGTAATTTGTTATTCTAAAACTATGTGTAATATCTTCCTTTGGATGTAAGCAACTAATAATTGCCCACAGAAAACATTTATTATCTTCATTTTGAACATTTATTACTGCTTTTGTTGTAAATGGTAATTTAATATAAGATGATCCTTTAATATCCTCCTTCTCTGTTGTAAAGTTTGAATCATTTTTAAACATTTTATTACTTTTTGATGTTTTATTTCTTTTTGTATTATAAACATTTAAATCTAAAAATATAATTTCATTTAATGATAAACCAGAACCCTCAAAATATCTTTCTTCAATATGACGTTTAAAGTCATTAAATATTTTTTCTAACTTCTCTTTTATTTGCGTTTTTGAAATTATTTCTTCAGAGAGTGTTTGAATATTATAATCTATTTTCTCTTCTGACTTTAAAAAACTTACTTTCCCAGAGATACTAATTTTTGGATATTCAACATCTGTTATCAAATCTAGTATTTTTTCTATTATTTCATTAAATTTACTATAATCTTCTATGATTGTACCTTTAAAAAATCTAAATATAATAGCTGCAGGACAAATTTTACTACGTAATGTTTCTAATATTTCAATTGTATCTTTTATTTCTAGTGAATCAATATAATTTCTAACATTTTCCATGTAAGGTTTATTTGAAATGGATTTAGTTTTTGAAGTTGGTTTTTTTACTTTTTGAGGTTTATCATCGAAATAATCTTTTCCAAAAACATTACTACTCAAATTTTGATGGTGTTTTTGTGATTCGAGATGTCTATTATAATTCCTTTTTACTATAAATTCATTACAAACTTCACATTTTATTTCATCCACATTCATATTTTCTGATCGTTCTTTTCTTTCATTGGAATTTTCTGAAGTTTCAAAATCTATAACATTTTTTATATGATTTGAAGATTTTTCATGACGCGATTTTTGAGATTTATCAATGTATTTTTTACAATATGGACAATAATATTGATTTTCATTAACATCAATTTGTTCTGTTTTATTCTCTCCCATTTATAAGGAAAAAAAATTACTTGTGGTGATGAGTGGGGTAACTTCCCCTTGTATATAACAAGCACGCTATTAACCGTTCTCACCCAAGCCTCACAGCATCTATTTATCCGGGTACAGTTGACACGCAATCACTGTACTACAGTAATAGCACACGCGTTAATAACCGTTCTCAGTAGCACCTCGCTGTATCGATCTATCCACGCGCAGTTGTTGTTAAGCGCACTCACTGTATATGTGTATCACAGAGCAATCGTCCGTTCTCACTAGAGCCTAGCTGTGATGAGTGGTGTCTCGACCTCTCGACCTCTGGTATGAAACCCACATCTTCCAATTACTAGTAGGGACAGACCAAATAAGCTGAGCACCAAGTTTTCTTTCAGATGACTAAATTGCATTGCAGTATTATCAGCAATAAATGAAGACGAATACGAATTAATCATAGGGGTCCCATATAAACCAATGTTATGAATTCATTTGATTGTGCAAAATTACATCCTTGCATGAGCTCTCCACATTTCAGGAAACATACGAGAATAAGAACAATAACAAAATCAATTAGAAAGAACACTATTCTTTTAATTGTAAACTTAACAGGTATCAATTAACAGCCTTTTAAAATCAGCCTTATTCCCAATAAAAACTGTACAGCATAAGATAACAAAGATAAATGTATTTTAAAAATCAACAAATGCTTAGAATTACATCCAAGTTGCTGCTGCAAAAGGTAGGGATAATAACTTTCTGCTAAATTGATGGTTGAACCGCTTTCACTTTTAATATAAAGAATCTTACCCAATCCGCGAAACAGCAAGGCTCACACAGCGAGAATAACAGTAAAAACTTTTTTTTTTCTTTGTCTCGCAATGTAGTCAAATTTTCTACACACGCAATCATGACTTGTTTGAAAGGTTCATAAGTTGTATGACACGTAGGCAGATATAACATATTTGCACAGGTACTGGCTGTCGGAAAGAAGGCACTGTACTCAGATGTGTCTTAAACAAGCTTAAATGCAATTAACAGTTCAGGTTCAAATCCTAAAATTGGTACTTCCATCCTACCTGTGATAAATATTAGAAGTGATTCCCAGGAATTTCTGTAAAAATAAAGAAAATGTATTATTTTACGTGTCAGATCAGTTGATATAGTCAGTTACAAGGTTTCTTAAATGTCCGTCCACCTTGGAATTTTGTGTTTGTATCACAACTGTACGATTATTGTGATTCGAAATGGTAAATAAAATTATCATTAATGCCCAGCTACCAATATAAATAGACAAATTGTTTACAAATCAAATATAAATCAACCCACTAGCGGTGAGAACAATAAAAAACTGGGTAACCCCAATTCCACGTGAGGCAAATACTATTAGAATCTGCATGATATGTTTAAGATATCTTCCCAAAGAATACTCATGAATTTCAATGACAAATGGCAGGTACTGATCTTAGAATTAATGGCAAAAATGGCCACAAGTCGGCCATTCTAAGTCTAATTGACTCAATTCTTATTATTATGCTGATGGGCCATTGGGGGATACAAACATATGTATAAAATCAAGATAATTTATTCAATGAAGCCTCCTCAAAAATTCCCTTGAAAACCTCAATAAAGGACCATGGATCCAGTAGGATCAACAGAGTACATTTTAGTTTTGAGCACAAAAATCGATTTGTTCTTGGATTTGCAATAACGAACTGCTGATGAAATCATGGTGCACTTTGTAGCAAGCATGTTCAACTTAGATGATATACATGGTAATGGGTTTTCCCTATGAGTCACAAGTTCATGGTAGAAAACAGTTCTTGATAATGTCACTGGGAAAGCCCTACTAGAGGGATATTTCCAAGTGATGCCCTAACTGTGAATGGCTTTCTCCGTGATGTCATGAAACTAGGTCAAGCATCGATTATTAGAATGGGGGATTCATTGAAATTGTGCTCATTTTTTTCCAGCACATCCAAATGGCTTTGAGCTGATGGACGAAACTTTCCATATTCAATTCCACCCTTTATTTCCCTCCATATGACAAAATGTCAGCTGTTTATATCCAGTGGTTACACTTTGTGCCACCAAGAGCTAACAGAAAGTTACTCTCAGAACCATTCTATAATGATCAACACAGCTGATCCTACAAACGTGTTAAAAGTGGCCTGTGGTTAAAATGGCCACCGGTCGGCCATCTTGATTCTGACCTAGCCAGGTTTTGGAGGGAAGAATAGCATAAGGTAGATATACGTATAAACCAATCATCAAGACAAGCCAATGAAGCGCCTTCAAGTTCCCCAAAGTATCTGGATTCCGTCTACGGGCGGACGGACGAAAAGCGAATGCAATAGCCCGCTGGGATTGAAGTCCCAGAAAGTGGGCTATAGCGAAATGGTTACTAAATTCAGTTAACCCTGTCTAATTTGATTCTGACCACCTTGGCAAATCACCATATTCAGTCAATTTAACAGTGGTTTTGTTTGTGTTTCTTCATTTGGTATGCTTGTTTTCTGTTCAACTCAGTAAAATATGTGGTCCGAACGCTCCCAATAATAAGATGAGTATACACATGTATACTGTAGGCCTATGTGGAAGATACTCGCCGTTCAATAGCTGCACTGACACGTCCAAAAAAGAGCCATCTTGTCACTGCTCTCACAGAACGTTATTTTGACAGATCTATGTACATCCAGATAGAGACATAATATCTTCAACCTCACTGAAGTTGTCCGATGACATGGATTCAAACTGGAAAAAGAACTCAACATGCAGTATTTCATTTCTGAAGAACCATTCAATTTAGAACTATTAAAATGGTTATGTCTGTTGAATAAGGGCAGGGGAAGAACTCGGCGCCCTGCTCTCATCTTAATTGATTCATATACTAAAATCCTCAATATAAAAAACTCTCCACATGAATTAGTGGGACTATAATGGACCATTTGTTGACACTAACCTTAATTAAACTTAGTATGAATACAATCAAGATAATTCCACCCTATAATTCCACTTTCCAACGATCGACGCGCAGCTTAAACATAACGCCGCCGCCATTCATTGCGCTAGTCATAATATATCACAACGCACATCAAAATCACACTTGAATTACAAGTGTTGACTAGAACGATCGTAATTTAGCAATTTAATTGGGAAGATAGCAACACAATAGTTCAAAAAAGTTGATAAACCACCTCCGACTGTCTAGTCATCTAAAAACTTTGCACTCATACGGAACTATTTCCGCCTTATCACAGGTGCACTCTGCCACCGTGATTTGCCCAATCAACGATAGAAACTTTCACACGGTCTTACTATCGACATTTTCCAATAATTTAGGGAAATATTTAAACGAAATCAATCGAAAACTGCATTGATAAAATTAAAGTAATATTCGTTTGACAAATCTTCATCTGAACTCCCAACAACAAGTTATTAGTGGTGACACGAAAATGACGTCATCGACTTACTACCATCTTATAACGAAGGTAAATAAGGAAACATCATATACGAATAATGTGATTGCATACGCATTTTCCAGAACCTTCATTCTTCTGCTGTACATGGAAATAGTAATCTACCGATCAGGATAAGGTGAACATATTTCCAAAACGTAGATTGGGTTTTTATCGTCCTTCTCGCGGGGCTTATACATCAATATACTACAATTCTATATGGTTATCGATTTATCTAAGGTTCACGTTTCAACACTTATTTCCACTTCAATTTCATACTCGATGAACAATACTCGGAGTGTCGGGAATTTGTGAAGGATTACTCCTATTACAGATCAATGGGTCTTCTGTTCAAATTTGAAAGGAAAATATGCGTTATCGATTTGATGAATATATCGCTAAATTGGTGATCAGCGCACTAAGCATAATCGTCCGACACAAGAGCTTTGGAACTCAACACTACAAACATGAAGGTATATACCACGAATATCAACACGAATCAGACTACACATAACTGTTGTACATCTTTGTATTATTTCAGATCTTAATTCTGTGTGTCGCAATCGCGTTACTTATTTCAGGTGTGGTTTCTATTGAAGGTAAGTGAATTTGATCTTATTCGGGTGTCTCTCAATCCAGTTCCACAGTTACGACCTCGGTCCGATCAGCATGAATGATTAAGTGAAATACGTAGTTACCATTTTGGTTGATAAAATCTAATCCAAGGGTTGGTACTTCAAAATCTTTTGCCCATAACAGAATTTTGTCATATATGTTATTTAAAGTAACTGTTTGTTTATGACGCAGAAAATACGCAGAAACAAATCTTACATCGCAAAACAGATTTAAAATTCGTTTTTGGGCGCTTAGTAATTGTTTTTGTGCCGGGTAAAACTAGCCTAATTTTTTTGCGATTTTTGAAAAAAAATCTTTTGATATGTCCCGACTCGGCAACTTAACGATACCGATTTTTTCTCATGCAGAACTATCGCCGGATAGATACAGACGAGGTATTCCGTGTATGTGCGCTGACGGAAAAATAGGTGTGAAGTTCATCGTGTTTGGTTGCTTCAATGGACAAGTATGTGCCCCAAGACGATGGTATAGCTTTGTAACGTGTTGCTACAAATAATTATCCGTAATGAACGAATATTTCGACGAATGTTTTGAAGATTTAGACGAGTAAAGAATATCTATTCGTGTAATCAAATCAGGTTTTTGCGTCATTGAAATGTTGTAAAGGCTCGATGCTGTCGTTCAAGGTTTGCCACGTCACACTTCACTTTAGGACAAGCAGAAACGCAATATTAGTATAAGATGAATACGGAGACTGTAATAATGATTGAGGCCCCGGGATATATTTGGGATGTCCCAGGGGATTTAGACATCTCAGAAGGCCGATCAAGTTCCACTAAAATAACGAGTGAGAACCTCAAAGGACTTGCCTGGAAAATGCTTTATTAAACATAGAGGACGAACGTTTGCACTAAGAGACGTATTCCGGACCCACTTACCAGGGGGAACTCGACACACCTCTCCCCTCAAATTTTGTTGGCAAATAACAACAGTATCTTAAAATGCATGAGAAGTACCGTATACATATGTTCGCAACGGATAATTCACTTTAAACCCTCGCAAAATTCAGTTCGGCACAAGTTAAATTAATGTTCGCTAAGCTAATTATTTACACGGTGACGACTGGAACCATTGGTAGGTACCCAAGACATATACAGTGAGTCTTTTGAATATCATCCTCCATCGGCAGGGGTTCGAACCTGATGGGATCGCTACACTCAGCCACAGCACGAACCCCAGTCACAATAGACCGGGTGCGCAGGTACATGTGCAGCTTTGCCACGCGATAACTTGCGATACCAATCAGATTGCTCGTTGTATAATTACTGAAGATAATTTCACGGAGGAACTATAAATGGGAAAACCCGGGCCAAAGAAAACGGGATATCTGATTGGCTAATATTGATATCATCTAAGCTTCGCTTGTAGATGCGCACTCGGTCTTGTGTGGCAGGGTTTCGTTCGTACCATGGCATTCTCAATGCCATCAGGTTCGAATCCATGCCGGGGGAGGATGGCTGAACACCTGCAGCATATTTACTATCAGGGCATCCGAAGCTTTGACATGGAAATTGCTGAGAAAAGAGAGAAGGAATTCACCACCGCTGTCAGCCAAGGAGGACCATCGCCGTCGTCGTCGCGGCGAGGAAGAGCGCGCGGAAAAAGAAATCTAAGATTGGTTCGACGCCGCATACGTGAATAAATAAATCCAACCAACGAATTTTACATGGTCATTCCGAGCAACGTTCGCTCGGCAAATAGTTCGCTTGATAATACGACGAATCATTATAAAACGGGAGTTGATGAAACCGTCAGAATTGGATAAACAAACGTGGAAAGTCTGGCTATCAGAGATCACGTTTCCGTTTCGTGGAACGAGGTGATACTCACGAAAAGATGCGAATACAAGGTGGCGGTAGCGAACACGGATGGACTCTATGCAGCCAGCCAAGGTAGGAGAAGGATGGTTACCGGAAAGGTTTACAACAAAATGCTACGCCAATATAGAAGTGTTGATCGAGGAATTGAATAAGAAAAAAAAACGCAAATCTTATGCCGGAAATCCAAGCTGGTGAAAGGGAAGACCGTCATCGTATTTCGAGAGGGGGAGATGATCGAATTGAACGAGTACTCGGCCGATTTACTCGGGTTTCGGAAAAATGAATTAGCTGTCGCGTACTAGTTGTATATGTATACTGGTCACACAATAACGTATGGCCCTTGACTTCGTCACTTCTGTATTGACTGGCCAAGCCACACATATCCAAGTCCGCACTGATTAAAAATATTCTCGACGTTTATAATCCACTTCGAATTGAATTGATTTTGGAGCTTTAGGTGAAGGAGGATTTACTAGAGTATTGTGCTGATCTTGGTGTTGTTATAGTCGTTTACGAGTCTAGTCCAATAGCTAACAATGCAGGTTATCACTTCGATGTCCATCGGATAGCGGTGAAGCTCTGTATCACAGCGCCACCTACCAGAACTTTAGGATACTAAAACTTTAGGTTCCCCTATCTATTGTTAATTAACTTTCCTCTCCTATACCCCATGGCACCTTAACAACTGAAACTAAGACCACAACAAACGTACACGACTTAAAAATACGCTCATAAACCAGCTAACGCTTCAGCTCACCCGTGAAAAAGGTTAAAATAGAATAAAGACAAATGAGAAGAATGTCTCCTACATGGCTTTCGAAAGACACATGGGAAGCACTTCCGGTTTCCACGTAGCACTACCAAACAGAGCCACAAATAAAAGATTATAAATCTACGAAATCTCACTAGAACACTATAGTTTCGCTTTATGTGTCCAAAACGGCCACGATTGTGGCATGAAAGACCTCTGTTTCCTGATAAATACGTATATTTATAAAAATATATATCTAATAACACGATCAATTTCGCTGCCAGCCTCATCAGGAACAATTAGATATTGTTTTTGTTCTTGTGATTCTGCAGTAGTTTCAGAGATTATTTGACTCTCTATCGTAAGTTACAAAAGAAAGGTCACATGTGTCAATGAACTTATCGCTATTGGACGTAATGGCCGTGTTGTGAAAGCACTTTTAATTTTGCATCGGTCAAAAGCCAAATTTGAATTTGAAATATTAAGCCGATCCATTCTCATACCTGGTCATATAACAATTCAATCAGCACTTAGTTTGTACTTAAGAATAAACTAAATTACATCGATCGATAACATACAAAACAAATAAAAACTAAATGAACAATTACCCGGTAGGGGAAAGGGGGCACATTGAACCGGCCTTGAAAAAATCGACGTTCATGCCCATCACAGTTTCCTCATTGGAGATACAACTTAATCGCGTATCACCAATATGAGTTTGAATGGCCCTCTAACTCCCATAGTTATCATAGGTACCGTATCTGACACGAATGCCACATTGCAATTTACAAAATTGGGCTTTTTTGGTTCAATGTACCCATCGATACGGGGTACATTGAACCAAGTTCAAAAATACTAAAAACAGAGGGAATTGCAAGAATGTATAGCAGAAAATATAATTTTTTTAGAATACTTCCTTGAAGTTTTAAAAATGTCAAATTATATATTTACCGAGAAAATGTCTTTGCTGTGAATATCCAAACGTTTTACTGGCATCTATATTTTGACGGATTAACTGCTTCTGAGATTATCTTCTTTGTTCACAATGTTGCTCCGATTGAAGGCTGAGCAAGAGTCTTGACAACGTCATCCATGTCAACTGCAGAAATGTCAGCGGTGTCTGGTTTTATGAAATGACTTTTTAAACTCGAAAAGTCGACTTTTTAAAGTCGAAAAGTCGACTTATTAACTCGAAAAGTCGAATTTTTTTAAACTGAAAATAAACTGCTGTTGGCCGCATTGCTCTTCCGTAAATACATCCGTCATACACACTGAATTAAATTTGATTAATAACTAGTAAATGCAATCTTATGAAATCTGTTCGTCGAGATTTAATACTAGGAGAATTGCGAATGTTATCATTATGGTTTTGCCAAACAATTGGGACTTGTTGGGCGAAATTAGATTTATGGAAGAGGGTGGACTTGTGATCACAAACGAGCACGTAATCATTTTGAGATGCACATTGAACATTTCCTTCACTCTTAGAGACCGTATCGAATAATACTGTCTAGCTACTTTTAGAATTGGCATCACTCATTTCTTCACGTTTTCTTTGTGTCAATTTCAATACCCTCCTGATTAGTGTACATACTAAATGGATGGTCGCCAAAGTTGAGTCACTTACCTCCAATCGATCTATTACTGTACTGTTACCACAGTCCTACAATGAAAGAATTGAATGTACTTGTATTCTAGCAGAATTCAAAACTTTGTGCCCAAGCAGATACATCAAAAGTAAGTAGAGTTCTAGTTAAAGTTCTAGGTAGAGGCGGCATTATGTTGATCTGAAGCCATGACAGTGCAACCAGCCCCAAGAGATGATAAACTGATATAAACTGAAGTAGGACATCAATACTAAAGAAATATCAATACAGCACAGGACAAACCCTTTAAGTGGCTCTATATTTTGGCTGTTGGTTGGACAGACAGCGAAGACTTTATTTCATAGTTTCGCTGACCGTCAGTCGACGGAGGAGCTTTAAAAAAGAAATAAAAATGATAATAAAATACCTGATTCTCAGCTATATCATCGCCGATGACATCTGAAAAATCTGGTCCAGAAATTCTTAGAAATTGGCATACAGCTTAAAATCCAAAATCGGTGGGGGTCGACCAGTCGACTCAAATATTGACTAGAAAACATTTATGTTTTCTAAGTAGCTTGAACTTTTCATATATGAAAAGTTTAAGGAGAATCAACCTTTCATAATATAGCCCTATATAAGAAGCCATCCTGAAAAACTAACTTCGTCTCCTTCCCTTCTGCTCAGTATGGAATTCCTCAAGGGTCATACAACTTATGAGTTACTTGCATATTGCTAGCCTATAACGTCAAAATAGCAGTTGCTCTAGTAACTCAAAAAAAGTTTAGTCGTAACTCGTAAAAAGTAAACTCTTAAATCGTAAAAAGTTCAGTCGTATAACTCGTAAAAAGTAAAAAATTTTTTAGAGCAATTGTCATCAGCATTCCTGAATTTTTAGTGAATACGTAGGCCTAGACACAAACTTACCTGGATAGGCGATTATTTTGACCTCATATGCTTTCCAGTCTTCCCGTCTTTTCCATTCTGGCCACAAAACCATTCTCACGTCATCTCGTATTCCATTTTCTGAACTAATTTCTCCACTTTCGTCAGCCGCAGGCAAACACAATTATTAGATAAGAGTAACCATGACAATCTACCATTCACAGCTAGGGTGGTAGGAAATGCTCCCTTAAACAATATATGAATGGCAATACCCTATACAGTATCCTTTCTATCTTCTGCAAGAAAACTGTCATGATACTAACTTCAAATAACTTTCAAATACCTCTTCCGCCTGGTCAATCCCTCTGAGACGGGCATATTATCTCAAAAGCCTAAAAATGATCAATAAAGCTATAACTCAGAGCTAAAACAAGCCAAAGGCAATAACGGTTCTTGGGCTAGATATTACCAGCCGCCAGTTCCATTGCATTTAGGATATGTTGTATCAAGAACCAAAATATCTTACGCAACACATGTAAAAATGTTACTTACCGCTAACTGTGCATTTCTCCAGGCCGATGTTTGCTAAAAGTTACAAGACGTGCCAAAACCAATGCTTGAATTCTACGATATTCCATTGGAGTTATCTCTTTGTCAAGCCTTAGGTTGGATATTTCCGTCAACAAATATTCAGCTATCTCCCTGGAGTCTTCGGCATGGGGCAGTTCAACTTGCTTTTCGAAATTATGGCGATTAAGAACAATTTTTACTTGTTTTTTTTTTTACTTTCGTGAACCACTGAAGTTTTAACAACTCCTAAAAATCATTAGATGCTTGTCTCATACACGCGTCGCTAAATGGGATTGAAAAGGCGAGTTTCAATCCATCCTTGCGTGATAAATCATCACTAATCATCAAGGCTACACTGGGCTGTTTGAAATCAATGCATACATCATCATGAGGTTGACGGGCTTCAATTGCTGCCTCACAAAATACTTCAAAGTTTTTTTGGTATAATTGCGTTAATCATCGTCAAAATTGGCATATTAAGTTTTTTGCACACACTGGCCAATAATCTAGCAGCTAATCTCATCCTTAATGACGCGTAGTTCTTACTTTTCAGAGGATTATCTGATGATTTGGATAGCCAGACATCACCGAGACAGAGAATCAGTCGATCCCTTTGTGCAATTTTTGCCGTGTCATTTGCTCGCATGGATGGGAAAACCACTTCTCGAACGCGACGGGAAGCCTTATCAGAAATCCTTCCGAGCAATACATTGGATGTCATCATTGCTTTGCCTTTACCGTGACTAATGGCATCTTTATTGTCAGCATAGCAAGATGTTATGTGTGTTGACATTTTCCTATTCACGTTAATCCATTCAAAGCAAGAGGGACAAGGCCCATACGTGCGTGCGGTAAATTCCATCTAGCAATGAGGAGTTTTCCTTTTCCCTCCTTTGTTACTGCAAGGTTATGTAAATGATCCCCTTTATATCTCAATAAGGTTTGCTTCTTTAGTAAAAGTAACTTTTTCTCTTTTGAGGTTTCTCCAGTTATGATTTCAGCCTTCAATGTAGTAATTCTGCGAACATCCAGCTCCAATGCATGCTTATTGATTAAATGGTCTTGAATACGAGATATCAGATGGCCACAATAAGCACATGCATGTACAGTATCATACGGACGTTCAGATTTTTTTTCCACATTTGTCAATTTCAGTTTTTTTTGAAAGCTTTCATGTAAATTGCTGGAATATCTTTTGCTCTAATTTTTTCCGAATTACATAAATTACTACTGCTTACCATAGGGTCATTTTGTTTACCAATATTTTTCGCGCTGTTGAGTTTATTAGTCCGGTTAATTATCTGCAGCAATTTCTCTGAGTTCTTCATGGATCAACATCTTCATATTCTTCGGTTGTATCGGAGGGGATATAACTAGAGTCATCGTCATCATCACTGATGAGACTTTCACCATCATCCTTGAGCATAACAGAAGTGAGAAATAAAATCGTTGTCTTTCCTATTCAAAAACGATGTTAGAGATAGCACAACAATGTATATCAATGGTGCCCCCAGTTTTCATAACTCAAAATTCTATCAGTTTATCATTGCCTGTATTGATTTAAAGGCACATTTTGGGAAACACTTTTCAGCGTTGTTCATCGGCAATTCATCGCTCATTCTTAAAGAAGATGCTTATCGAATGCTGTATCGAAAAGAAAAGCAAATATCTTGGATGTGAAATGCCGTTCTCAATTGTATCCAAAAAGTATCCATTACATGAGGGACACTGACTGAAATAAGTGGTTTTTGATAAAACAGGTACAAATGTCATTTTTAGGGAATGAAGGATGGTATATTTTTGGATGTTATGGAAAATATTAACGCGGCCCTTGAGAATAAGTATAACATTTTAATGGCCCCACTTCAACATTTCTCATGAAGACATTGAGGGCCAGACCATTTGTAGGGACTCATGTTGAGGGCCACCTCATTTGGATTGGATGGAATATCCCACTGTCTCCAGCTCAGGAGTCAATACCTATAATTTACACAATACAATCGTCTTTTCATAAGTAGCACAGACAGCGACTGGAGCTGGCAGGTACAAATACCTCAGATATATCTTTTCCATTGGTCTTATCGATTTGAATGCGGAATAGAATTGAATTTTCTGAAATTTGCTCGATAAAACAAAATTGAATTGGATTTGATGTTTCATCTGTGCAATAAAGTAAAATTGAATTGAATTTTTTTCCAGAATAAAATTTGATTGAATTTGCAGTTTGAGTGCATGGCTAAGTAGCATATCAAGGTAATCCATCCGATTTTAGAGAAAGGTATTTTCCCAGACTTTGCATAAATGTCAATGATATATTCTGTAGTGCAAATAAAAAGTCTCCAAAAAAGTCAACCAAAGATTTCAAAGAAATCGATTTTTAAATACAATTTTAGATCATAAAATAAAACCCGGAAATAAAACGGTAGACGATACCGCGTTCAGATTTTTGCAATAAATCTCGTATAAATTTCAACGAAGCCCTTTTTCAAATGTCAGCTTCATAGGGGTTGGAGAATGGATAATACTCTAATGAATGGTTTGTATGAATATATGCTCAGTTGCACAGTCAAAGAGCCTTAGCTCTGGTAACCATGTCATTTGAATTCGCTTCATTTGTATAGCAATAGGCTCAGCCTACCGCTGGCCTAACAACTACACTAACAGTGTAGTAGTAGTCAGGTGTGATTCTGGGGAAATAAGAAAATTATACATACCATGGCTTCATTTGTATTTTTCTGGTTTTGCAAACGGGGTCGTTTGCGATTCTCCATTTTGGCACTGGTAACGCTTTCCGGTTACACCCTTTCCGATTCACCGACTTCTACGTTCGAACATGAAACATGAGGCTGTGTTAATCTGGTTGTACTTTCGATTACTTCACAAGCGACATCATTGGGATTTTCCAATTGACCAGCAGCTTCGCCGATGAAAGACGACGAAACAGTAGCTACATTGTGAGCTTGCAGCAACACCTAAAATATGTGAATTGAAGAAAATCTGATAAGTTTTAAGAGCGTGTAATTCGATGATGGTTTCATAAGAACATCTTAAAATTCATATTGTTTAAGATGCCATGTTGGTTTCCCCTTTGTTTAACTGCCAGAAAGAGTTAAATCTATTCTACTCGTATGGATACTTGTTGAAGGCCACCCGCGTTTAGGATGGATAGAAGGGTGTACAGGGTATCCCAAAAGAAAAGCCACAAATTAATGCAAATGAGAGGCAAGACACAGACGTGACTTGAGATCAGTGGTTTTTCATAAAATATGAACAATTATTATTTGAAGGAACCATATATCTTATTGGTTGCAATATAAAATATTTATACAGGACCCTTAAGCATAAGTATGACATTTTAAAGACCTCACTTATCCATTTCTCAAGTCTTTAACCGACCCGGGCAATGTCAACACGTTTATGAAAAAGATCAAATTACATTTCATCCTAGAATTTTGGTCGTCTGTTCGATGAGATCAGTGACAAACTGTAGAAAATGGCCACGTCTAAACTTCTAATTCTCGTAGTTGCGATATTACTGTGTCGCTGTGTTGCCATATCGGCAATTATTGATGAGATCGAACGAACGCCGTTGAGTTCAGAAAGTAATTTACTGGATTATCAGAAATACCGGTTACTTGGCGGTAGTTAGGTGCCGCATTCTGATTTCGTCGGCGACAAGCGGCGTCCAAACCGACGCGATTTAACTGTCAGACCCTTTTACTACGGCTGCAGGTCAGTGTCTCGCTGCGCTATTATAAACGCGGGTACGTCGAAATCCATTTTGATCCCTATTGCTGGGGCGGATTGATATTCTTATTCGCAGAAATGTAAAGCTCATGGGGCATCGTGTTAGTATACTGATAGAGTTTAGACTATCTTGTAGCGTTATTGAATCAGTTCACCATAAATCGCCTTGTAGCAGCGGTTTACGAACCGAGGAGAGAAATTTCAATTTTAAAAAGGACATAACGAAACTGCGGAAGTTAAATCACTTAGTGATCTTATCTACGAGTCGTTTTCTTGTGCCTGAAGTCTTTCGATCTGTTACCCAAATCTATGCTTGTTATCGGGATACGCAATCTCACAGGTGGTGCATTTAATATATATTTCGGCAGTAGGGCGTTTTACAAACTGTCTAGGCTGCGCCTTGTTGGGTTGATTGTTAGATTCTGCCCAAGTGATGTACTCCATCATATCCTGAGTAGAGTCCCTTCACTAGAATTACTAGATCTCTCACGAAATGGGATAAGACATTTGGATAGAAACACGTTTGAAGCAACCCCTAACTTAAAGTTTTTGAGGATGCATTACACCATACTGTCCGTAATTCAACCAGGTCTTATAAAACCACTGATAGATCTACACGTTTTTAATTTAGCATCGAATCAACTAAATACGATCGATCCGACTGAAATCTTGAATTTGAAACATTTTCGATACATTTTTCTTCTTGATAATATATTTGAATGCGATTGTCAACTTAGAAAGTTACAAAATTGGCTTAAAGAGTTAGAGTTAGATATTCATCGAACTAAAAAGCAATACTATTACGACTTTGAGGCAGAAGCCCAACACGATTGGACCACGCTCAAACTTATATGTGCTTCACCAAAAAACTATCCGGTGTTCGTATCGCAAACTTTTAGTTATCTTGAATCGAATGTGACAATCAAAAAGATGTAATCATTTCTCTTTCGACTATATGCGTCACTTATAATTATCATTATGGCTATTGGGCGAATTGTTGCCAAAAAACGATGGTCAATTTATTAATGGTGGATGGTAAAAATCAATCGATTCCTACCGAAACTGTTATGTATAACAATGGAAAAACGTTCTGATAATATGAAGTTTGACGGATTTTAAGCCATAGCATAGCAGACCTCCAATTCGTCTATTCGGATTTTTACTCGAAATAGATTTGAGATAGATTTGTCTGCCCTAATAGCGGGTGGTCCATTACTCTCTGGCTCACAAGTGCTTTGTTCACAGCTTAACTCGTTTCTTAAGGGCTGAAGAGTTTTAGACTGCAAGTTACTTTTGATAAAGGTGTGATGCCTTTTCTTACACACCCTGCAAGAAATATTCGAAGGACTAATTTACTTGATTATCAGAATACATACAGTTAAACATTATCCCTTAGACCTAGCAAACTCAAACCTATCTTTAACTGTCTTATCCATAAACTCCTTACACCTATATGCACAATGCATTCTGAACAAATCAAGCAAACCAAATTTCGATGCTAACTATTATCTTTAGTCATATCACCACAAGCTTTTTTTCCCATTTCCAGAATATGCTATTTGGATTTGAGTAGGCTGTTGTACAACTTTATAGGGATACTTACAGCAAATGGACCGCATTGGGCCTCCAAACGAGATTTCAACCAAATCTGACGGATTTCGCTCTCTGTTACGAGCAACATTGCTAACAAATTCGTTCCATTTTAAATGTTTATCTTTTGGCAGTCGTTTTGCCGCTCTGCCATAATTCTACACTAGATAATTCATGTACATAATTCAATTGACCAAGAACAATTATACTGTCTCTAATAAATGTAGAAATCTCTCAGGCTATTTGAATTTCCGGATGTAACAACTGGGCCTGAAGTCACACTATTTAAATGTGCCCTGGCTACAAGAACCTTGTTACCAAACATAGATTTGTGCTCACTCAACGCCTTAGCATAAATGCGGACAGTGAAACCTAGACCCCGTATCACCATTTTCGCCACACCACGAACGTGAGATTGCAGGAGATCCATCTTCCTATCGTCAGTCAAACCAGGTCTAGTGCGAACCTGAACATTGAACTGCTCCACGAACCTGAGCCATTTTGATGGTGATCCATCGAAAATATCGGCAAATCGACGGACGGCAAGTCCTGATCAACGATCAATTTCGCAAGAACTGAAACAACACCGGTTTCCCAGTTACTGTCGTGACTTGACCAGACGTTAAATTGTCAATCAACGCGTCTACTGGTAGCTGTACTATATACTGATGATCGAATTCAACGGCGTTAGGATTCAACCCCTAATGATTTAACCACGCTTCGACGCCTTCGTTGTTGCTCATATCTTCTGCAGATAACGTTGGGTTGTGAGCTTCGTCAACTTGATTCGTAACTTGCGGCACTGACTTTTTCGATAAAACAGATCGTTTCGCACTAAAAATAGAACTTATTTCATCATAACTTGAATTAAGAGAGTCAAGCAGTTTTGTCATTTTGATTACGGAATCGCCATACGAATCAAACCAAGTCTCTTCTGTTACAAAAGATTCATCTGACAGGCATTCCATATATCTTAAGTGAACAGATTCGAACTTTTCAAAGGCACACATGAGCCTTTGCACAATTTTAGAGCGGACAAACTCTTGGAATCGACATTCTCTTGACATTTAGAGAGGGCACGAATCACCCAGCCAGCTGATCCAGTTCTAGACAATTTCGAACTCTCCATTATAGCAAGGTCCACGGGTGAATCTTCTTTATCAGACATCTCGTAGTATATCTCGGAGTATATAATTTAATAGGTATATATATGGTCAAATTCAGCCAAAAGGAAGTTTTCATCGCATCTCCGCAGTGCACGGAGAAAGAGGCACTGAGCGAGACCAATTTAGAGATAGATTTAGCAGTAACGAAAAGAAATGGAGATATGCCTCAGCGTTGATCGGTTTACGGTAGACTGAAAAAATCAAATCAGAGTATTTATTGTGAATCAGAACATCTAAAAACGGAATTTGGTTATTTTGTTCCCATTCAAAAGTGAATTTCAAAGATGGATATTGGGAGTTGATGAAGTCAATAAAAAAGTTAAGATCAAATCATCAGAAACTAAGCAAAGAATGTCATCAACATATCTAATCCAAAAGTTAGAGCCAGCGTAATTGGAAAGAATTTCGGATTCAAAATGTTCAATGAAAAGATTAGCCAAAATGGGGGAAAATGGGTTACCTATAGCGAAACCGAAAATTTGTTCATAGAATTTGTCTTTGAATTGGAAGTATAGATTGATTGTACAGAGATCCAAAAGTTCAAGTAAGCAATCTACAGGAATCGGGAGATCAAGATTTGGAGTCTGGGAGTTTTCTTCTTAAGAAATCGAGAGTTGGTTCCAATGGTATATTTGTAAACAAGCATATAGCGTCGAAAAATATAAATTTTTGGCCAGGTTTGAGATTTTTGAGTTTGTCTAAAAGATCCATATTGTGCTGGATGTGAGAATCAGAAAAAGTACCAAGAGCTAGGGAGAGTATTTTAGCCAGATATTTAGATAGCCGATATGATGGAGAATTAATATTAGAATCGATCGGTCTTAAAGGTGAATTGGGATTATGAATTTTAGGAAGACCATACGCACAAGGAAGATTTGGAAGCCGAGAGTTGAATTTGGAGATTAATTCCGAATGATCAGGAAATTTTTTAGATATGTTTTTTAAACCTAAATTAAAAGCTGATTGCATCTTTTTCAAAGGTTTTTTTATGGATTTTTAGAAATTGGAATAACCGAGAATAGCAAACATATTAGAATTGTATTTGATGAAATCTTGAACAATTTTGCCGCCTTTATCAGCCTTGAAGATGCGGATGGTTTTGTTGGATTTTAGTTCCTGGAGAGCAATCGAAAATCTCCGAGGAATGAACCAATTAGACTAATGAAGGGTATTCCAAATGGTGTCCAAATTCATGAATATTAAATTCATGAATATGAAATTGTATTGAAAACAAGCCGGAGGAAATCTTTCCATACGTTCAACGAAATCCAAAATGTGTTGTTTTTTATGCGGGAGAGAGAAATTTCATCCTAAACCGATAACTTGAATTTGGGTTTTGGTTAATTTAGCCGAAGATAGATTGACAACATTATCAGTAGGGCAAAATTTAGTCCAAGGGCTGCTGAGTGAGATCGAAACGCCGTGTTCTTATATTTTAGATTATATCAATACATAAATTGTCGATTATAGAATTCTTTTAATTTGTAAATAGTGGGTTTTTATCTCATCACCTGTTCACCACGTTTAAGTGTGGTAATCGTACTATAAGGTACCTTCTTTTATATATTCCAATAGGTGTAACATATAAGCTTCATAAGCTGGAGTTGGGAGGAAATGCATTTGAGAGGGATACGTTTCGTTAAGCGAAGTGATTGAAAACTCGATAATACAAATGATTGCCAAGAGGAAGGTTCTGGGAAGTTTTGAATTCTCTCTGGTGTTGCCCTCAAAACCCATGGTATGGTTTTCAGCTGCTTCGGTCCACTCTTACCCTCCGTAACGTACATAGCAAGCTTATTCTTGGTCGGTGAGTACTGGTCCGTTGATACATATGATTTTTCAGGTTCAGGAATGTGCCACTACCTTGTTTCCTCTGGTGGGAATTTTCGATCTGTTCGGATGTTCTACTACCAGATACTTCAATGAAATTGTTCAGGAATTATATTCATTTTGGTTAGGTCAATGCTATATTTCTTCGGGTATTTTTTTTCTAGTTATTTTTCACAACGTATGATTTTATAATTCGCTGATTCGTGTGTTGTGTTAGACATATGAGAATCGATCTTTAATTTGTGTCGAACAATAAATCTTATTAATGGATAATACGTAAGTTGTCATAACAAAGACTTTAACGTTATATTGATCTTCCAATAATTCTTGTGCAATATTAGTCAGTCAATACACGCGGTGACACTCAGTACATTCTATTTCCAGCCTCATGAATCATGAATTTAACTCAGATGCAGGTTCTTCGGACTTACAACAGCTATATCGCTCTTATGGCTGTGAAGAATAAGTCGGGAAAATACCGCACGGCGTTGCTGGTTTTTCTGCCTATCTTATTTATGTTAGGAGCCTTTGGAAATACGGCCACATTCCTGATAATGATATGTCGCAGATTCCGATGTTTATCCTACGCCAATTATCTTATCGTTTTATCAGTCAATGATTTAGTGGTCTGTTTGAATTTCACTCTTATGCCTGTTTTACAGTTTGTTCTCTTGGACGTAAACATCGGTCCTATATACATGATGAATTCGCTGATCAGTTGTCAAATCTATGAATTGGTAATGTTGTTTGCATCTTGCAACAGTTCGTGGTTAATCATAGCTATAACAGTGGAACGTGCTGCAGTTGTGCTCTTCCCATTCACTTCTCGATTGATATGTACACCAAAATTTGCTAGATTAGTTATATTGATCATCAATGCCGTGAATGCACTGACCTTATATCTAATACCAATAGTGTCGATGCATTTTTCGGACAAGGTTTTTGGATGTTACTATGAGTTACTGAAACACCTTAAACATTTCGCAATATTTGTCGTCTATGTTTACACTGTGCCTTTGACTTTGATCATTACTTCTAATTCGGTTATAATCGTTCAATTGTTCAGAAGTTCAAAAATGATTTCGTCTGATAAGAAATCTACGAAATCAAAACGTACAACAGTAATGCTTGTAACGGTTTCACTCGCATATGCAATTTTCACTCTACCTGCCACTATAATTGTTTACATACCAATCGGTGCGGAACAGAAAGAATTTTTTCACGATGTCTTCACTAGGTTCCATGCTTGTAACTATGCTATGAATTTTTACATATATCTTTTATTGGGACGAGAGATACGTGATTTTTTCTGTATAGAAATCGGCTGTCAAAATCAGTCGAATGATATATGATGTTTGATTTACCCATTTGAAGTATAGAACTTATAATCTATGGCCACGCTTTTATTGTTGGTTTGCAGATTTTTAATAGATTGATGAAGAAATAAAATCAATTCTAAGTTTAAACTTGGAAAATTGAAAACTAATGCCATGGTTGAGGGATGGATGGAAAGAAGATGAAACTGTTACTCTAAGGTTTGGTTCATTTCTGAAATCAGGGCTCATGGGATTAGAAAATTAATGAGGAAACAGATCTGAAATTTAATTTTCTGCGAGAAAAAAACTTGAACAATTTCTTAATTGAATATAATAGTCTCTTAATTACCACTGTCTGCCAAAAGAAAACTATCAGGTTTCTGATTGCCGATCGCCGATTGTCGATCCGAGAAATGGTCGACTATCGGGTGTCTGATTGCCGATTGCCGATTGTCGACTCGAGAAATGGTCGACTATCAGGTTTCTGATTGCCGATTGCCGATTGTCGACGTCTGAAAATTACTTCCCGTGCCTCTTTCTATCGAGCTGCGCGTATTAATACTTTTCTCAGCGAAAATGTTGGAACCAACCCGCAGGTTTTTACCTGTTCTGGAGTTGAGCCGACCGACCCTTACACCTCGCTTGAGTATAACGCTACCCTGCGTTTGGACTCTTACCGATTGATTAAGGAATTTTCAGGAAACATTGCTTTTACGTGCAAAGCCTCGTTATACCATTCGCCAAATGCCAGTGAGACCGAAAGACCCTATCCTGTCCGAATTAATGTGGGATAGTCTACAACTTTAAATGGGCTAGTGAATCTTCACAAAAATGCGGTCACTCGCACGTTTGCGAAATCGAACGCTCAGTATAGGCACGGTTCATGGAGTAATCAGACTGAATCAGACTCAAAGCTCTAATTTCGAGGTATCCCAGCACCGTCACTCAGACTATAAAGAGTACTTGATAGACAATAAATACATTCCCGTAACTCGTCAGGAGACCAGACTGGTTCAATAGAGGAGTCGGGGAAGCCATAAAGATCATAAAGATCCGCTGTCCCACCCTGAACTGAGATGGCTCTCGATACCAGCTCCCAACCTTTGGGACAATTTACACGTACGTATGCATGTGCATGCGTACCCGGTACTTAATTGTCAAAGGTCCATGGATTTGGATTGAATGCTCATAGTTAATTTTCAACAAGATTGTCTATTGTCAACGTTTAGAAAATCCAACTCGATTGATTCACATACACATCAGATGGATTTATTTTAATTTCCGAGTGTATGTAGGCCTACTCTCTTTAGTAAAGAATCAGGTCTCTGCCAATCCTGTCTATTCGTATGTGAATTATTTTTGCACGTGTTTAGAGTGGTCTGTGTATGGAAATAAAGTTATACTCCGCTCGCGAAAACTTCAACACGGGTAGCTCAACCCCATCGTTTAGCTTGATAATTATGGATCCTGGATGAATAACAATAGCTATAATTCAACACCATTTCCTGGCATCATCATAAAGCTATAATTGCCCGCAATTTCCTTGCACCATGCAGTTAAATTCACAAAATCATCCATGTGATGTGTATAGGAAAATTTTGAATATTTCAGTGAGCATGGTTTACTCTCAAACTTTATCTAAAATGCCTTGAAAATTTAGAATGACATTTCATTGGTAGGGAGATTTATTTTAGTCGAATAATTAGGGTTTTCTGACTTTCGTCGAAAGCCCTCTTGTAATTCTGTTGATTATTATTATTATTTACATATTTTCCACTTTTTTTCATCACATAAAATTCATCTTCTCTCGGATTTGACAACTAACAGCTACTGTACGGAATGTTGAATTCTGATAGCTAAATATAACAGACTTTCTCTCCGCGTAGATTCTATCAATGCACTCTCCATCCTATTTTAAACTTAAAAGTACTTTCAGACAGCTAACACCGGCGGAAATATACTACGCCGGTGATCGGCTATCCGTATGTCCCTTCAGGTGTTCCGCGCTCCTGCATACGGTATACCTGAATGCGCCGATGAAACAATAAACCATTTTACAGTTGCTAGCCGCCATTTTGTTAGGGTACTTTTGTCCCGTATTGTTGGGTCGTTTTTTTCTCTTTTTAAAAACTATCCGTGATGTGTGTTGTATCATATTTCATCTGTCCATGGATGGATTTTGACACTTTCAGCAACATTCAAACCGCATAAATCTCTAGTTTTCAGTTATGTAAGAATCATTTTTCAAATTTGCAACAATGCGACATGAGAGCGATATAAAAATTGGCAGTCTGTTTTTTCCGTGCGCATAGAAATCAAGGGTACTGAAATTTGAAGTTCGTTATTTTCAGAAACAATTTTCTAAAAAATCCAAGCATTTCAAGAAATGTGCGCATAAATGCCCTCTTTCAGGTGAACTTTGAAATGTTAAGATATCTTGCCTAGTTTTTTTCCTATGGTACTTTACCTGCAGCGCATGTATTGTCATTCCGAGATTCGGCGCTGTTTCCTTTGTGTGTATTTCAGTATATGGGTGTTATTTTTTTCATTTTTACTACACTTGTCTCTACGGAAAATGGTTTTAATTGTTGGTACGAGTATCAGGTTTAAATATTACGGCATTAATACTGTATTCCGTTTTCTGGCGCTAGTTCGTAATGGCTGTATTGGTAGCCGCTTTTACAGCAGGCAGAGGCTTACGTACATGCACCCAAGAAAACCCAAAATATCACTCTTTTGTTGTAAATGCAATCCACACACTTCTTGCGTTTTTGTGATGGTAGATGTCACTTTTTACTTTTAATCACCTGTGTCTGACATTAGGACTTGATACTTGATATTTCACCACCAAAGCAAGAAAACGTTTTCCTATATATTCTTCCCGAGCTAATCAATCTTGTGTGTACTTAATAGAAAGTATTCATAGAAAGTAGCTGAATATTTGCCCCACCCCATTTGTCCAGCTTTTTGACCACTTCTCCATCCATCTAATTTCAGTAGATTTTTATGTAAATTAATTGATAGACTACTGATTTAAATGGTCATCATACTCGATTTTGAGTGTTATATTTCTTTTCTTCTTCCATCTCAATATAGGCAGTATATATTCTCTTCCCGCGCGCAACTTCGAATACGTGATCTAAATGCCGCACAGTCTCGCTGCTAAAACTGGTCAAAAAAATCCCTTAAACTCCAACATCTCTAATGTCTTCGATCTATTATTGCATAAATGACGTAATATTAAAACCTGATACTCGTACCAACAATTAAAACCATTTTCCGTAGAGACAAGTGTAGTAAAAATGAAAAATAACACCCATATACTGAAATACACGCAAAGAAAACAGCGCCGAATCTTGGAATGACAATACACGCGCTGCAGTTAAAGAGCCATAGGAAAAAAACTAGGCAAGATATCTTAAAATTTCAAAATTCACCTGAAAGGAGGCGTTTATGCGCACAGTTCTTGAAATGTTTGGATTTTTTAGAAAATTATTTCTGAAAATAACGAACTTCAAAGTTCAGTACCCTTGATTTCTATGCGCACGAAAAAAACTGACCGCCAATTTTTATATCGCTCTCATGTCGCATTGTTGCAAATTTAAAAAATGATTTTTACATAACTGAAAACTAGAGATTTATGCGGTTTGAATGTTGCTGAAACTGTCAAAATCCATCCATGGACAGATGAAATATGATACAACACACATCACGGATAGTTTTTAAAAAAGAGAAAAAATGACCCAACAATACGGGACAAAGTACCCTAACAAAATGGCGGCTAGCAACTGTAAAATGGTTTATTATACGTCCGATGAATGCTCCGATATCGGGTCCGAGTCAAAGAGTTTACGAGGCCGGCGTTCGCGAGTCCGACAGGTTTACAGGCATTTGTTTGTTGTTACATATTTTATATTATTGATTTCCTGTTATTCCGGTTATTTTATTTAAATATATTGCTGATCTGTTCATGTAAACAAAAGCACCAATAAATACATTTTGAATTGATCAAGTTTAAATCAACAAGGTCGTTGAGTCGCGGGTGGCTACTAGAATTACGGCAAGTTTTACGTTCGACTACATTCAGAGAGAAAAGGAACAACAGAAAAGTATCAGATGATTATCGATAGCCTACTAATACGGAACACACAGACTGTTGACAAACAGTGTTAGGCCTGTGTCGGTTGGTGCGTACTGGGACTAAAATATACACACTGGCTATATTGACGGCGCCGTAAATTGGACTGCTCCGGCTATATTTACGACGTTTTCGGTCGCGCATGCGCAATACACATAATCACGACTTGTGTAAATAATGTAAATTCAATTATAAAAATTGTTTCTTATTACAAATGCAAAATATACTTTAAAATACTTAAAACATTTATACATATCTGCCAAAGTTTTCATGCATATAATATGAGGTAAAAATGTGAAAGGAATGAAGGTAACAAAATTCTTATTTAAAAACTTAAGAATTAAAGTTTCTAATTTTAGATGCAATTACACAAGGTACAAAGTTTTTGATTAAAATAGTTTTTTTTTGTATCTAATAACAAATGCAAACAATATTTGATCGGTAGTAATGAAGGTACAAAATTCAATATTTACTAAGTAACAGCAGCGTGAGAACAGATTGAGGCATTAATCTAGGTGTTTATTCAAATTTCATGAAAAATTGAAGATAAGCTACATAAAAATTTAAAAAATTCAACAGCAGCGTAACACATGAAGACATTAATCCAGCAATTTATCAATATTTACAGAATATATCTAGAAGTACATTAAGCAATGGAAGTACAATTGCACAGTTCCGAGTTTAAAACACATCTAATTTTTTAAAATTTTTATTCAAATTTTCATGAAAAATTGAAGGTACGCAAGCTACATAAAGAAAAAAATTTCAACATCGATATACTTACAATCAAACAATTACAGCAGTGTGACACATGAAGACATTAATCCAGCAGTTTATCAATATTTACAAAAATATCTAAGTCCATATAATATGAGGTACAAATAATGCAAGGAATACATATAAATACTCGCAAAGTTCTAAGATTAAAATGAAGACACAATATGTGCTTGAGAAATGTCGCTAATACAAATCTAAATCAACACTGATATAACAACTGCGACAAATCGAGACCTTCGATTTTGGCGCAGTTTTTAAACTGGCACACTTGAAATGGTACCATTCTAAAGAAGAATCACATATAATGGAGGAATCATCATCAAATGGACGGCAGCAATTAGAACACGTATACTCTCCCTTTTGAGTAGCAGCTCCCTGCCCTTGAATGTAAAGAATTTCTGAATCTCATACAAGTTTACAGTTTCGTCTAAACACTTCATAGGTAATTTCTCTAATTGATTGATGTCCGTGAAGTCTATCAGGAAGTCTTTATCTGCTAAAGCTTTTGGTGCAATTTCAGCTGCAACGCACCAATGCAACATACCTGAAATGATAAAATGAAAAAGCATTTTCAAAGATGTTAAAACTGAATTTTTCGATTGATATTAGATATACTAAATTCTTACATTTCTCGCGCTGAAAAACTGAACGCTTTTGGAAGGACACTGGTTTGAGAGTTTTTTTCAGAGCCCTTCTTCCGTGGAATACCGATAGTTATCAAACCAGCACCTTTTGGTCTTCCCCTTTTCAGCATTTTAGGCGGCAGCTTGATGTTACAAGTATTAATATCTACAAAAAATAAATAATTGATCCTTTCCAATACATATACAGGAAGTACTGCACCAGTGTAGGCAAAAAGCTTGTACTTAAAAATGCCTGTCAAAGTTAAAGGCTGGTCAGAACAATTTGAGGTTGCAGCAATAGGCCGTTCAGGACTAATTTCCTCACTCTATTTTTCTTTAGCTGGAAAAGAAAAAAAAGCAAATTTGTAATACCATTTAAATATGAATAGATCAATTAAAAACTAGAAAGTTAACATACCAAACGAATTTGTCAGGGCATTCATCAAATGCTGTCGCTCTTTTCTCATATCATGTTTCAAATGGTACCTACCATCTTCCACTGAAATTAAATCATAATGCTAAAATTATAATCATAAAATGTTTTATGGTTAATTCTAACAATTTGGCCACTTACCAAGTTTATGTAGTACTACTGAGACGAAGCGACGTTTTTGACTGATCGTAAGTGATAGGGGATGTGCTAAACGAATGATGAGTGTTTGTAAGACAGCATCTTCTTTATCATCGTCTCCACTGCATACTTGTCCATTGACAGCGTACGCCACTTGCTCAACTTCGTCAACAACTTTGGTTGCCGAGTGCATTGCTTCATCGACTAATTGTTGAATTCCCCCTTCACCAACATCCGCAATAAGATCTGTAAGGTTAACAGTAAATGTAGCAATAAAACAAAATAATATAACGCATAGTTTAAAAAGAGTTAAAAAAATATTTTAATTACCTGATATAGTCTGATAAAAAGATCTTCTTCTGATAATTGCCTAACGGAACAGACTGCTTTAATGGGGCTGCTTTCTTCGGTGGACATGATTTCTCCTTCATTTATGCTGTTATTGTTCATATCTATCGGAACAGCACCAGTGACACTGGTAGGTGAATGGTCAGCATGTACCAATAAATCATCTGAAAAAAGGATATTAATGAAGGTAAAGTTTTAAAGGAATACATACATGCACATACAATCCATGACTAAGAAAAAAAAAATAGTCTTATATTTACCCGAGCCTGTCGTAACTTCAGTTATAATAACCTTCTTTCCTTGACGCCACAGTTCATTTACAGCCTCAAGCAAACTGAGATTGTAATTAAACTCATCATTACCAAATGGGGATAACTGCTGGGCAAGGCGTTTGGCTATTCGAAATCCAGCTTTATATGTGTCTTGTTCTGTGATGATTTTTTTTTTGCGCCACATGATGGATGCTATCACCTGCATGACGTTCTGTAGTTGGAGTGGTAAGGCCTCAAAAACTCGGTGATGGGTGGTGAAATATTTCACGGTCCACCGGTGACTACACAAACTTTCATCAAACAACGCAATTGACAATTGTCTTCTGGCATCAAATACCTGTCCGCATGGCATTTTCATTCTCACTTGAAATCCGCAAGGACACGTATCTTTCGTCACTAGAATGTTTCCGGACCGCCTTTCAATTTCTAGGGTAGTTTCATCTGTGCGCGACACAGCATATTTCTTGCTTAACGCCATCTCTTCTTTTATTAGGTTGAATCCAAATGGAGTTAGTAGCTCACTATATAAATATTCATGTGATTCTGGAGGATCATTGCACTTATTGATAGGCACTTTAGTCAAGACAGCCATTGCCCTGTGATTACGTTCCGACTCCAAGCAAGCAATGCACTTCATCAGATCTTGAAAAAACTGCCTCATTCCTGAGTATCTGGACACAACCTGCTTAATCTTCTGGTTGATCGATTCCAGTCTGTTGTTAGTTCTATTCCCAAAATTACACGCTGTAGATTTCCATCCATCGAACCATTCTGAACGAATCTCATGCCAATTTTTCTTAATTTATTCTAATTTTTCGTAATAGTCAATCACCGGACGAGGACATGTATCAACAAGCTGCTGGTGCAGATTCTCATACTCTTGATTTGACTGAGCATAGGCTATGTTTTGCAGGATCTCGAGAGCAGTACTCCTTTCAGCTTGAGTTATATTCAGCTTTTCAGCATTTACCTCCCGATGAAGACTGCGTAAAACGTGAAACAGACAAATTCCAATTCAGCATTTTTAAACGAATTCTTTAAGATGCTCATCTCAGTCATGTCCTTATCAGTCATCAGCACCTCGACTTTCTCAGAAGCTTGTGGATTGTTTTTGACAGTTATTGCAGTCAATTTTCGAGGGTTGTCCTGTCCTCATTCGCAACAATCCACATACACACAATTTCTGTCTCTCCATTTCCATCTTCAACAACCAGAATGTAGAGAGGCATTCGCAAATCATTCAACTTATACGAATCATTCAGCCTAAGACATTTTGCAGTCGATTGCTCCAAATGGTCCAACAACATCTTTTTATTTGATTTTAGTCCCAGCATTTTCTCTGTTATTTTCATTGTATCGGAATCGAGACGTCTTTGTTAAGTCATAATAATAAACGCAGCCTGAAAAAATGTGATGAAAATAGAGAGCGGTGAAAAGAACATCACACAGCTAGTGCACAGATTAGCATTGTAATGTAATTGTTAGTAGAAGAATCATACCTTGGTGTTCTCATGATTATGTACATCATTCACATTTTTAACGACAAATTTTTCACCATCAGCAATTGGCCGAACAGTGACGGAAAATGGACAATTAATTACATACGTACTGCAAGAAATGAACACACAGGTTTTAGAATGAAGCATATTGAAAATGGAAAACAACATACGCATAGTATACTATGGTGAACAGGGTATGAACTAAACTTTTAGTATCTTCAGTCAGACTACACCGTCACCGGCCATTATCATGACATGTTAATTTGTCACAGCCAGAAGGACTCCAAAAATCAACAAATAGGATTCAAAACACAGCCATAAGGAGACAAGAATATAAGGAGACAAGAATATGACCCAAGAATAGTGTGGTCTTACCTCAAATTATTACGGACACCGGTTGAATGAGAAACTGTTTTTCTTCCACCTAGTTTACGGGCATAGTCGATGTCGCTGTACTTCATTTCATCCTTAAATTTTCGTTTTGGAGCGCGTTTACGCCCAGCTTCGATCGATCGGCTACTTCTTATATAGACGTTGCAAAAATTTGCGTGTTCAAATCTTCTACAGCTCGCTGAAGTTCCTCATAAGAGGAGAAATCTTCAACGACTTTGGCAAAGACAGCCATCATTCGCCATTTGCAAATTACAATGAGTAGTGTTTGCGCGTGCGTGCGCAATCACTAATTATGTATTGCGCATGCGCGACCGGAAACGTCGTAAATATAGCCGGAGCAGTCCAATTTACGGCGCCGTAAATATAGCCAGTGTGTAAAATATACTAGTTGGTCAGAGTTGGTTCGGTTATGAGAAGTGTGGAAACTAAGAAACCTACTGGTATTTATTTGGCTTATAGGCTTATTATAGTAGCCAATTCCATTTTAACGAAGATGTTACCCATACATGATTGTACGGTGATCTCCACAGGTTAGCCGTACGTGAGTTCCCTCTGCGCGTGCGTCAATGATCTACGTGTAACCGCATGCATCAAATAATAGGGATAGGGTAGGGTTAGGTGAGGATATATGTAGATTAATTTATCAACCCTGCACTTGATAAATGTGGCTTAGTGGGTAAATCGCTGGACTACCGTCGGATTTTTTTTTCATGGTTTCGAATCCCAATATTACAAGTCAGAATTCTACTGCATTGCGCATGCATCAATATACTTATATAGGCTAATCTGTGAAAATCATTGTACATTCATGTAGTGGTAACAACAGCATTTTAAGTATTGAGTGAGCTACCATGTACTACAAACACAACTTTTTTCGCTCTCGTTGGCCCTTCACTGATGTTACTATACTGGTGTCATTACAACATGGATAGGATTGGGTCAGGACTAGCCTAAAATCTAATTCAGTATTTTCACTTTTCACTCGATATTATTAAAACAATGCAGTATGCCTAGGGGAAGGGGCACGCGTATTTTTTTCGCCCGATCGCGGCGAATTTATAAATCGCCCGAAAAATTCGCTCGTGTGGCCACTCACGGCGACGACTATTTCGTCGGCCGACTCGATCGCCCGTATCATACATGTTTAATATATTCGGCCGATTATTTACGCCAGCGATCGGATCGCCCCCAAATTCGCTCGTCTGCCCGCACTCAGCGAATTCCGCAGAGCGATCCATTTTTATCAACAAATAGGATACACTGTTGATATCTAAGTACCGGTCGCTGACCGAATTTCGGTTTCATCGCTACGTGTGCCCACTCGTATCGGGCATATAAATTCGGCGAATTTAATCGTCGCGATCCGGCGAAAAAATACGCTCGTGTGTCCCTACCTTAAAGTATTCGCACACAGAAAGGCTGATTGAGCCATCTGATTAAATTTTGCTCAGGCCTTGTCTGCTGACCGGACATTTATAGTCAAACCGAGATCCAAAACGTTCATGTGATCACGGCTTGTATACAAGAAAACAAGAAATCATTATGTAGGCCTGTACATTTTGCTATACGTAGGTTCGGTATACTGATTTCTCCAATCTCGACAGAAGAGTGTACGGTACAGCTGAACGCATTATACCAATGGGAATAGGGCCTATTGATTGGGCTTATTATTTCCTGCTTTAGAATATTGAAATAAGCCAATGTTCATTCGAATATCCAACATCGGTGAAAGTTTGAATACTGTATACATGTATATAGGTTTTCATGTTCTATGAATATTTTGCAGTTCATGGGTATACACTGATGTCAAACACATGAAGATAAATGGTCAAGGGCAGTCAGTCAACACCAGCTCTCTTCCACCGATGTTGCATCATACCATATACGGTCTGATTCTTCCAACTCAAGCAAAGCGATTAACACGATGGACATAACACTGGAATAGTTTGCAGTGACTAACAGTTTATTAACTAGTGGAATAGGTTTGATATTTACGCACGTGTTGCAAGGTTTAAATTGTTTATTAGTATAGAATTAGTAATCCATAAAAGCCAAATTCAACATCGGCCCGATACCCAGACCAAAGCAATTCATAATCTATCGCTTGAATCTACAATACAATATATGTATTTAATATTCAAATATTTCAATGAAAGGATTAATTCCTTGAAATCTATTCTAAATCCTAATACGTTCTTATATCAGTGAATGTATTCAACACCTATTGACTCAGCAGATTCTTAAGATGAGTTTCTTGATAGAACAGATCCATTTTTTAAGCGTGGTGATACAAAATAAATGCTTGGTCTAATCAATTCATATGTATTGGTTTTACATCCACGTAAGTTCGGTTTCAAAGCTGAATCACATTGAACGTTTACACAGTGGTTGTATATTAGGTTAGAATCTGTCAATACAATATCAACCTGAATGGCATGGTGCGGATTTGCAGAAAACCCGTTATCGCTGCTTTGCAGCTATATTTACTGAATATCCTTATTTTTCGCTTTTATCGTACCACATGTAATAGTGCCCACTGTGACTAAACCAATATCGTGTTACAGCCTGCATCACATGTCTCTAACATAATACACTGTCCGTCCGTCCGTCCGTCTGTTTGCCTGTCCTGCCTGCCTGCCTGTCTAGCCGTCTGGATTGCCGTCTATATATCTGTTTGTCCATGTTACTGTCTGCCTGGGCAACTGTCTAGCTGCTTGTCTGTCTCTATCTCTGTGCCATCTCCGTCTGTCTGCGCAGTGAATATTCAGATCAACTTTAGCGAGCCTATTAATTGATCTAATTTCAGAGCCTGAATTAAAACAGCTAGCTTCTGTCATCTGTAGAAAGTCTATTCGTTTTATTCGGTCAGTGTTGAGAGAAGGGTGTTAATTGAATGATAATCGAATCATTGTATAATCGTTTTACAGAATTTAGAAGAATCGTGGTTTCGTTTGTCTGGATAACAAGATTGCAACTTGAATTATTGTACTTACATTTACAGCTGTTTCTAAAAATCGAATACATATGAAATGACATGGTTCATGTGTGTAGAATTTATGAAAATGAATATCATATATTTCACGTACAAGTATAAGAATAAGTAAAAATTCAGTAGAATTTAACCAATTATGATTATTTTTCTTACGACTTTCACTCGGTGACTTCAAAGATCATTAATATCATTATCAATTATACTAATGATGGCCTCTCATTCTCAATGACTTCAACGATTTAGTGAAATTGTTATAAATTACGACGACCTTCTCATTGTCAGTGACTTCAATGATTTGAGAATACTGTCACGTTAAAGGAAGGATGAATAAAAACGTCTTAGAAACAGTCAAACTTCATGTATTTGCATTTTTAGCTCAGGGACAAACGGAAATTTCTATTCGAGGACTAAGGTTTCAACAGCTGCCTCATTTCAATGTCATGCAATATTATTTGACAGTAATATCCCAAACCGAATTAAGTGCGTTTGAGTGGTAGAGAATCATCTTCATAATTTCAACATAAGTTTAATCAAATATGATCTATCTTTATCTAAAGCTGCTATCAGCAAATCGAATACTCATATTCATACGTGCAGTGAAACACAGTTCATCGAATTCACAAACGCTAGGGATCTGGTGACACAAACAGAATCGGAGAAATATGTTGTCATCAAAGGTAATAAAACTCTTCAGATGCTTTCGAAGAAAACAATTTTTCTCTTTTCCACATTATTTTCGTTAAAAGTAGGACTGCGTAATCTTTTTTTTTCACTTTGCCGATATGTCCAATATAATCTATAAAATATATCTAACATAACTGTTATCTGCAAATCTTTCATGGTTTTTTTGACGAATTAAAACGTTTCTTGTCACCACATAAGCAGGTATAACATGAACTTATTTACCTCTGACTAAATTTGGCCGGAGCCTTATTTGGCTAGGAACAACTGTTGGCTCAAATCACATCGGACTGGTATTTGAAATTAATCCATCATTGAACTGATTCTAATCATCGACTGATTGTATGCGTCGACAATATCTACAATCCTAAATGTCGTTCATTTTTACTCCTCGACAATGTCTACAATCCTGATTGTCGACTGATCTTAATCGTCGACAATGTCTACAATCCTGATTGCATGAACGCGGCTCATTAATCAAGCTAATCGACTTAGGGCAAAACTTTCGTCGGAATTGAAAAACGCTAGTTAAAGATGATATAATGCGTGCTTGAAATCAAATTTCTTTCAGCCGTCTCAACAGCAGCTTAGCAAAATTTCGCGGTTGGCATTTTATTTTGGTACAAAGGCTTCGCAATTGCCAGCCCTTGCGGAAGGGGGATGTCAGGATGTTAAGATGTTTTTTTACGCCTGCATAAGTGAGGCCACATGAAACCCCGCTTGCCATGTGTGGAATTATCGCGTGCCCGGGCGCGATCCATTTTTCAATTTCCATAAATCGTAAATTTGTAGAAATAGTGTATGTGTGTCCTGATAAAAGTACAGTTCTGTATATACACTCTCTTTTCAGTATCTGGTAGTTTTAGTTCTGATAATGGTCGTTTGTGGCGCTAATTCAAAACGACGTGATAAATGTAAAATCTGTTACGACGACTGCTTTAAGAATTGTAATGATTTTCTCTACGATCGTATTAAAATGATGCAATGCGCAGACTGCGCTTATAAAAAATGTTCTGCATTGTGTCCGTGGGGCTAACGTATTGATGTCAAATTGCATGAAGTCGTATAAGTTTCTCTGCTGGGGGTCTGAGATGACTTCGAATATAGCACGTGTAACACCTATTCGCTTCTTTGTTTGTTTTTCATTTGACCCTGACTATTAGATCGATACGCCCTGTAGGGCAGATCAGTTGCTTACAATATCCGTTTCAACAAATATACGGTACGTTACTTCTATTATATATTTCAATGAAACATTTTCTTTGCCATACCAATTGCATAGACTATTCCGCACATGCATACAAGTTACATCAATACTCTTATAAGAGTAGATATAAGATGACATAACAGGTTAACAAGTTATGTTATGTCAACCTAACGTCCCTACATTAGCGCACAACAACGGGTAAAATTGTTATAGCTAGCCTATAAGAATTGAACTAGAAATATAGTACAGTACATAAATTTCATATTTCATAAACTAGCCTACTATTTCCACAAAACTTCAATTTTCAGTGAAAACCTTGTTTGCCATAGTTTAGAAAAGAAGAAAAGAAAACCAAACATAACAACCGGCACAACCAGTACCAGTAATAAAAGCCAGTAAGCATAAAAGCTAGCGCGAGTAATAAGGGAACGAGGCAATGATCTTCATTCTAAGATGTTTTATTGACACCTCATCATCTACAGGCCAATCACAGAACAATTTGTTTTAGTGGCCCGACTGGCATAGCCGCCTTACCAATACCAATTGCTTCACCGATGTATTACGCAAATACATAACATTTTCACTATGTGTTTTCAATCTCTCGATACATATAATTAAAAGCGGCCATACTATTACCCGAATGGATTGTGGTCAGTCTGAACACTTTGTCTTATGACACAAATATAACATCACAAAACTGTGCGATATCTTTTTGTGGGGTAACTAGCGTGGTGAGAGCGAACAACCTGAGAAACCTGTAATATCCAAGAAGATAGACAAATATATATATTGTATATTATTTGATTATGATCTTTATTTGTCGGAGTCCAAAACCAGAGTATACATGATTATAAAATTATTCCAAGCATTTTGAAAATACAACAGATTATTATAGTTACAAATACGTATTCATATAAAGATATAAATGGCCAAAAGTCGAATTTAATTAATCATTTACTAAAACTGCTAGGTTTGATAAAAAGTAAAAGTATATATTGGCTTACCTGTAATATCCAAGAAGATAGACAAATATATATATTGTATATTATTTGATTATGATCTTTATTTGTCGGAGTCCAAAACCAGAGTGTCCTAGTATAGCCTGTACTGGACCTCCATGGTTTTGGCTCCGCCTCCTTGGACCAGGTAACCGATTTACATTTTGATTAGTCAGGCATTGTTTTCAACACCGAGTTTGCCTGTTACTAGGTTCAAACCAAACATGCCAGTAATTGGTGAATTTGTGCTAATTAGCGGTTCTGGCTCAATAGCTATTCTGAGATTTAAAGGCCGAGGAGTACGGAGGCTAGTTAACCGGGTGGCAAACACTTGAGATTTTCAGTAGTGTAGAGAATAAGCCACTCCCACCACCTCACTATCCAGCTGTTTGTTTTTGTGTAGTTTATTGAGGTTATTGCTTCAAGCCAGATAAGCTGTCATAGCCAATTAGCTTTATGTCCCAACCAAGAATTAATTCAACAACGATTATATGAAAATACTTTAGCAAAGTCATAATAGGCCTATAGAGAAAACTTACCAAGACCATTGATTATCAACGTGAAAGATTTGATTTTAATGTTATTCCGAATAGATATGATTCACAAAACATAGCCAAATATTAGTCCGATATATAAAAATACATGGTTTATAAACTTTTGTCTTTGCCTAGTCCTTGTACCTCCTGGTTTCGTATACACACTGGTGTAGGCTCTGTCAACATTTTCATTCCAGTGACAGACAGCTAAATTCGATCGCATTAGATATTGTTGGTCAGAGAACGATATGCGTTTATCTTGAAATAAGTTCATCACATTATTGAAGCTTTCCACATAAAAAGAATCTCTGCCCGAGACAAAACATTCAGGGTGTAAATACATATATGTCGACTTGATTAGCTTATTAAGAAGGTTTTCGGCAACAGGAGAGGTTATCACTACTCTTGATGGTTCATAATTTGCGTCAATTTTGCAACGAGATTGTGGATGACAGGAGTCGTGTTGATTTTTATAATGACAAATTATATTGTCCAAGTAGTCCAATAGTGTTTTTTCATTTTGGTTGCAATTTCGAACTGCCCATTGAATGTGCGTCCCAATTGGTTGAGCCTTATCGTGTAGTTGTTCATGCCAGGTTTTTCCATGATGTTTTTTAGCACCTTTTCCTATTTTATCTAATTTTCTCACTATATTTTTTATCTCGTGCCAGGTATCGTTTTGGTTGATGGATCCCTGATCTCTAACAAACTTGTTGATCGTGGCACTGTTGTCATGACAGTGGATTCTAATTTCTAAGTCCTCGTTATCTTCAGTAGATCTCAGATATGAATATATCCGTTCGGTCCCAAGGCGTTCGTGTCGTTGGCTTACATCATCATCAGCCTTGGTGACATGTTCACATCTGATAACTTTATGTGATTTTTCACCCACTGCCACAACGCTAGCCTCTTTAGCATTTTTTCGCCAGCCATGCCTTGCATCAGTCATGATGTCTATAGCGCCCGGCACTTCATAACATGCAATTTCTTCGAGTAGCGCCTGTCTTATACTGTTGTCCTGTTCTTCCTGGACACTCAGCTGGTAGAGGGATTGTAATTAAGCCAGCCTTTCGCGAGAGAGCTTCCCAATTCCACTACCGTCAACTAATCTGTGGTATGCACTAGCTATAATGCCGGATGAGAAGTACCCGTGAGCAATTCGGGCATTCACAAGAAATTCCCCATTTGGAAGGTATGATGACGATTTCCATACAAATGAATGAGCTTTCCTCTTCCAATTACAGTTCAAATGTACACGTGCGACATGTCCATGGTAATAGACCTTCTTTACGGACACCTTACTTTCACAGAAATGACCACGTTTCCCGGCCATCTCAACCAACTTCGTCAGTGCGGATTCACATGTCACAAATATCTTCTGATTGACGCTACTTTTATCGGTGGACACATAATTAGTAACATTCATCTCGATAGTTTCTGGAGAATTTTTCGTCAACCAACAATCCAGAAGATTCTCCATTATCACAGCATTGTTAATTGAAGTCATAGAACTTTTCATCAATGATTCCCGAACTTTTTTGATTTTCTGTAGAATTGACGTTTTAATACTTTCATCTCCAGGAATCTCAAAAAGGATAAGCGTTTACGTGTCGTGCTCATGGTTGTAAGTGTGTTTGCAATAATGTGAGAGAAATGAAATGAGCTAGTGTCTACATCATATCATCTTTGGGAAATGTTTACACACTATATTAAATGGATATGGTCAATTAACTTTTTAACTCATTAGCCTAGGTTACCCTAAATATCCAGAACGGGTTAATATGAATATAGCAACGACAAATGTTCAATATAGGTTCTGAAGATGGCTGAATCAGCAGCAGATGAACATGATTCTGGTAGTCCAAAAATGATGGAGACAAATGAAAATGAACAAAAACATACCTTATCTATCAGAGTAACCCATGAACAAGAAGAAATCATCAAGGGTTTTATGAGTTTTAATGGCTGGAATATTGAAGAAGTGACACAAGAAATTGGATATGATGATGAAAGTCACTTTCAGATTGGACAAAATCCTGAAGCGCCAGAGTTTGAATTGTGTTACTGTCGACCATGCATAACAGATATGCAAATAAGCAGTTATGGTGGGAGGATGAGCCTGGACAACCGCATGAGTTGAACCACAGACAAAGAAAATCTGTCTACAAGAAGTTTTGGACTATGTTATTTCATAGGGATGCATTTATGGATAATAGATACAAGACTAAGAAAATGTATTTTCTCCAGAATAGACCGAACAAGAAAAATTGTGTGTGGCATCGCCGAGACATCTTACCTGAATGTGTAATTAGGTGTGTGCGAGAGTGGTTCCCGAATCCTGAGCATCTGGACTATATGGGCCACAGATGGCAATAAAAAAACTAACTTACTATGGATAAATATGGAATTAATTCATACATATGCTATAAAACGGAAACATACCTGGATAGAATGAGTAGTGATTTTTAATATTATCAATAAATGAGGTAAAATTAAAATAAAATTTCTATCTTCGTCAATTTTCAACCGATTTTTTTGAAATTTGAAAGGTAATCTATATGCATTATAAATAGCATTTTCCGTGCTGTGGTTATGAATTAAATGAACTATCTCATAATATATATTTAAAAACTTAGATAGCTAGTTAAAACTCCACGAGCTTTATGGTGAAATTTGATACCTTGGTTTTTAACACTGAAGTGGTTGCTGATAATGCACAGCTGTGGAGCAAGCGCCAACTATAGACAGTACTAAATCCCGCCAACTCTGTCAATCACCTATTTAAAATACCCATGAAAACTACCAAAGAAACGGCTGAATTTCATAATTGGCTAGATTTAGCTCAGATTTGACTGTTGGATCTGCCCAGGCATGGGTTCATACACCTCCTTGACAAAAATAATCAATGAAATTGGCCTAGTTTCAGAGAAACTGTGAAAAATGTGTACTGGAGTGGCAGAGCTCTATAGTAACGGATTGTATCACGTGATATGGGTAGTCTGACAACTGATTGGGCTTTTATACTGCTCCTCGGCCTTTAAACAATACTTGGCCAGACTGCTCATCAAAACAATGGTGTCAGCCATACTTAATAAAGAAATAGATATGTTACAAAATAAATGGAATATGTAAACTACAAAATACGAATTCATGAAAATATGTGGCGCTTTTAGTTGAAGAAACGTGTAGCAATTTAGTATTGGTATAGAAATATATTTATGTAGCTAAAACCCCTTCTTTATCGGGCGGGAAGCTATGCCCCTCCGTAAGACAAAAGATCAGACAACACTCTATTATAATTTTATAATGCTGATGGTGCCAGTGAATATGGTTCAATAGCCAGATATCCCAGCCATGAGCTATACAGCTTGATGGCCAGAAACTCTCAAGACAAATATCTCCCAATTCCTGTCTCAATGACAATGGTTGAGGCGCACAACCTTTTACATATGGCAACCTTTTTTTACTGTAGTCACAATGGTTCAAGCTGGTCTGAAAAATGTAGGTCGGTCCTCACGCGATATTGATATTACGATATTTTTCTAGCCTAAAAGTCGGCAGCGTTTTTTTTTCATTAGTTGCCTTACGGATCTGCGGCAGAATAGGTTTCGGTTCTACGTATAAGAAAAGATTTTGACATCACACAAAAAACCCTGCCACACTAGACCGGTGTGGGGGTACATGCTCGGGTTTACCGCATGAACTCTTGCGGTAATCAGATTGTATTTAAAATAGATGGGGCAAATTTAACGGTAGAATAGAATAAAAAAATATATTTTACGGGAAACCCCAACCAAAAATAAAACGGGACATCTGATTGGCTAATAATGACATCATCTAAGCTGCGCGTGTAGTTCCGCACTAGGTCTAGTTTGGAGGGGTCTGAACAGTGGCAATGCTGATGCCATCGGGTTCAAATCCCTGGCGTGGTGCGGAAGGATGTGTTATGATGTTTTCCTACCTCCGTTATTATCATTAGTCAATCAAATCAGCAATTCAACTTATAATGAAAAAAAAACAGCGGCCTAAAGCTCATAAAATAAAATCGACGGATTGCGTGACCCTGAGTGATCTCAAGTAACCTAATTATCCGATGCACCTCGTAAGCTTTCCCCATTCGATTATCAACGCGCTGAAATAGTTTGCACGACGGGCACAGAAGAAGAAATGTAAGCGCTTGTATATATCCGACAAACATATTCTATATGCTATATTTTCCTTGAATTTCAAATACATATCCAACGATATGACAAATTGAATGTAGGCATATATAACTCAATTTAGACAATTATCTCAATGGCCGTGTTACACAAAATACGATAAAACTATTATGCGAATTCTCGACGAATCTAATTCAATAATAACACATTATTGTATTCACAGAGAACACTGGATTGATTCAGTTATACTTTATAGCTGAGTATACCCAAGATACCATTATTCATCTGCTGTTCATCTACTTGAACGAAGCCTGTTAGATCAAAACTTTAACAGGAACAAGTCTTTCTTGTACACGAGTCATATACTACTAAACCAAAATGGACGATATGGTAAACGCATCGACAGACGTGTATTGTCCACCAATAAAAACTAGTTACAAGTTCGTTCACTACCTGTTTGTATGCGGAATAGGAGTAATTTGCATATGCGGTACGGCTGGTAATGTTCTCAATATAATCGTGATCAGCCTCGACAAACAAACGTTGATATCACTCAAAATACTGCAGGCATTAGCGTGTTGCGATTTGGCGTTTTTGAGCATTTGTTTCGTATTCTTCTTTGTCAGGCATACTCTACACAGGATCCGATTCGGGGATTTGGTTTTTAGGTACGGGGACTTGAAAATCGGTGCACGAGAAGCCTACCACTCAGTCGTATTCTTTTTTATCATGCAACAAACCAGGAACTGGATAACCGCTTTTATCTCAGTGTTTCGTTTTCTGAATATTAAATTCCCGTTCTGGTCCAAACGAGTTTTGACGTGGAAATTTTGCAAAGTTAGTATCCTTTTCATGTTTATAATTTCTATCGCTTGTTACGTTCCTCGTTATGTGCTCCTGAAGATCGGTTACGAAATTCTTTACGATTGTTTGTTGAATGAAGTAACACCGGTATTAATAAAGGTTGCCCCGGTTGCATTCACACATTATGATGCGACGATATATTTTGGATTCCTTGTCGGGCTTCCGATGCTAATTCTCTACACTACTAATCTCAGCTTGCTCGGCTCTGTTTATTCCGCTCGTTCGCGGCGTTCGGAATTTCTGGCAAGCTCTCGGCCATTGAAAGTCAGCCGTAGTGAACGGCAAGCCGATAAAATGGTGACGATGATTTTACTGATTTTTACACTTTGTGAAACGCCCGCTTGCATCGACCGAGTTGCAAATTTAGCAGGTTTTAGATTTAAATCGGACGATTTCAAACAATATACGAGGAAAACTGGACTCTTTTTGGTTGTCCTCGATTCAGCCTTGAATTTTCTGGTTTATTTGTTGATGAATTCTAAATTCAGACAAAATATTAAAAGGCTTCTTGGGCGCGTGTTTCTATGTCCTTAGATAATGCAGACATAAAAACGAATCTAAATGATTTATGTTCTATGTGAAATATGAAATTTTTACAAGCGAATTTGAGGAAAAAAAACATAATGAATTGCATTATCTACAAAAAGTGTATCACACAGAATATCAGACAATTTGATAAATAAAAAGACAATAATTGATTATTAAAATATTCGGTCTTAGTACTCAACGCCTATTTTAGAGGAATGTACGTACATTAAAAGAGAAAAGTGGAAGCAAGATACCGTTAATTCACCAATGCTATTCATGAAGCAGCCAGGAAAAAATTTCATCCAATTATTAATAACCCTGCGAAATTCGTGAATTTCGAGATATTTTAATGCAAGATATGTGTTGTGGCAATTTCTGTTAAACGGTGCAACATGCATTAAGTCTATCATGATCAATATGTGTCGAATTACTGTTTGTCGTTGACTAGGCTTTGATGATTGTTTAAACACGTCAAGGATGTACGGTATACAATATGATAAGAGTGATTGGTACACATTTTGGGATAGGTTGATTATTCAAGAGCCTCTGGTTACGTTCTGGAGATTATATGGAACAGCTATAGTGGAAGTACAAATCACACGTAAATCAATCATTTAAGTGTCGTTTCACACTCAGTCACATATGCACATCGGTGAAGTAACGCTATGTTCTATTGAAAACAAGGCGGATAGCATCCTCGCTTGCCAGGTTTTGACATAGGTTTTGATATATTGCACACTTGACATACTGATTGTCGCCCGCTGGATTTCACGCCAATACAAACCCCGGCCCAAAACCTTTCATTGATCTATTACATCACCCAAAATTTCTTGGGCGGACAGGTTAACGTTCAGCGCCCACCAGTCTACATTTCTAGCTAATCAGATGCATTTTTTACCGGCAAGTTTGCACTATGTATACCACGCATCTGATGGGCTAAATATATAGAATCCGTGGTTAACGGTTGAGTTTGACGCTTCAGGTCGTCCAGTAATTTGTGGGCTTTTCGGGATGTACTTTCATCATATGACGATTCTTTGCGATATCTTGTCCCTGTTTAGACCTGGTAATCACGCGTGATTAATTCATAGAAAATAACTATACGCAAATTCGAAACGGTCAGACGCTAAGTTATATTTCTGTCAGAATTGAAAATTACGTTAACAAGTTGAATCTGAGAGGAGTTTAAAAAATTTAGCTGGAAAGTGGAAAAGAGCGAGAATTACAAAAGGGTTTCTGCAGCACAAACCCTAATCAAATACTTTTTTTCACGTTTCAAATTCATTTTATCAATCAGAAAAATTATTTCTTCACGGATTCGTAAGGACTAAAAAAAGAGCAAAAGTATATAAAAAAATGACCAACTGAAAAATAATTAAAAATTTAGCTGCATATCAGCGATGACGGGTCTCTGCCTAACTGGTTCATACGTCGCACTGGAAAGCGTACAAATATTTGATAAAAATAAATCAGTTCATATTGTATGACTATTGCCAAGAAACGCAACCTGGGTCAACAATATGCTAGATATGTGGAGCCATAATCAGTAGGGCTCCCACGTAAAAAAGTACTGATATACCAAATCAAAATGGCCAAAAATGGTTTAGAGGATACCGACGATGTGGTTCCCTGGCGTCAACTTGAAAAAGTCTCGCGTCGAGGCAGGTGGTGGCCAGAAAAAGAAATATTAAAATATTCAAGGCAAACACGTTTATATTTCACTCTTTTTCCTATCCTAATTTTATGAAATTGAATTATTGTAGTAAACAATTAATTTATGTTTGATGATCAATTAATTTTGTTGTTTTTTTTTCTTAATTCGCATTTGATTTGGAAGGTCATCTTGCTTAGGAGTCAGTTTGTCAAAGCATCGACGCAGTCAAACTTTGTTTACGTCTCAGTTGCAGCGGGGCAGGGTGGTCATTTTATTGTTGGCTTATCCAAATTATAGGACAATGAGGAATTGAATTCGGGATTCGACCATGATGTGGCATCCACTGCGTCAACGTTCGCGGTTAAGAACTGATCCGAAATAATATCAGTCCAATTACGTGATTTGCGAAAACAAAATGGTAGATTTTTTAATCGCTGATGCATGGATCGCAGATAGCGAGAATTGACGTATCCGGGCTGATGTTTGTCCGAATACGTGATTTACGGTTGAGTTTGACGCTCGAGGTCGTCCGGTAATTTGTAGGCTTTGCTGGATGTTTGTTGATTCATATGTCAACTACATTTTAAACTCTAGAGAGAATATTGAAGCGGTGATCAAAGGATTAGAATATGTCGAATATCGTCCTGCTTATGGCGCCATATCTGCGAGTAGCCAATTATGAGTCTGACACCTGTAAGTAATAGGGTAAGTGTCTTTTCATACCAGAGGTCGAAAGGTCGAGCTCATAAAAAATATATTCTCACACGCTCGAATTTCACTCAACCTTTCAACCTCTGATATGAAACAGCACACCCTATGACTCTAATAATATTCATATATATGAACATGGATATTATATTAATGAAATCACTTTTAATAAAAAATATGTATAATAAATGGAGAATAAACAAATATACTCAGAATTCCCAGCTAGAATTAAAGATACTACAAATGTCAAATCTGTAGATTATACATTCAAAAAGTTAACAGAATTCACATAACATGAGAAATATTTAACAAATATTGTAACAATTACTAATAGATATGGTAATAAATTAGTTATTCACTTAGAATATGAAGGATAAAAAGGAAATAGTTATAAATTTAGAACATATTTACCTGATAAATTTCATAGATTATCTATGAAGATCTAGAAGAAGTGTGTTCTGGTGATTTATATTTCATATATAAGGGTAAGGATAAAAAAGGATGTCATGATATTGATTTCGAATAATATAAAAAGATATGTAAATAAATGGTAGAATTAAAAGAATATAGAATATTTGTTGATTCAAGAAGACTTACAAATTATAAATCTCATAATTCATTGATACAACTAGATAGAGAATTCAGAAATTGTGTTGATTTAAATTAGTAAATTTTAGTTTATGTAACTCATTTTACAATATATCGTATAAAACTATTGAACATAGAGCCTTTTGAATTTTTGATAAAAATTAAAACGAATGGTTCTATATATATTTAAAACCAGGGTTATATAATTTAGATACATTATCACAACAAATTAATAGAAAAGCCTGGCACAAATTAGGTAGTGATTCCGGGTTTAATATTAGTTTTTAAAAAAGTGATAGTTCTGATAAAATAAAGATAAGGTTATCTCATAGTGAAAAACATAAATTTATGGCAAAAAACCTATAGCTAAACTGTTAGGAATTCCTACAAATCTTTTACAAATATTGATGCTACACCAAACTTAATACCTTACACACATTATTATATCTATTGCAATTTAATTGATCCTACAAAAACATTTGAAGCAACTAAAGATACAACTTGTAATGGGAGCTGCTAGTACTAATCCGCAAGAGGTCGCTGATAGGCAACTCGGTCTCCCATATACGCGGCGCTGCGATCGACTCAGGTTATTTTCAATTATTAACGTGGAAATCGATCTCTTCTTAATCGTGTTAAATCATCCGTAAAATCATCGCAAAAATGTCTGAGCAGCGAGCCATTGCATCAATGACTATCAAAGATCTTCAAGACGAGCTTCGGTCATACGGAGCAAAGATTTCAGGTCGAAAACAAAAGCTTTGTGAGAGGTCAATATAAACGGACGGTCTTGTTCTTTTACTTCCGGGTTCGAAGATTTTTTTTTGCTTTCGTTTCTTAATGAAGTAGCAATAACACAAGTGCGTTGAAATTGATTTTGTCCCTTTTCAATCAGAGACTTCTTGCGAATTGAGAGATGAATTTATCTGATGGATGAATAAATCTAGCTTCTAGAACATCCTGGTCCTAGATTAAACTCAATTCAATGGCAATGCAATTTTATTTCGTAAATCTATGTAATTTATTGAAATATTGGCCCTTACCGAGAGTACAGATAACACAATATCGGGTGGTTTTATGCTTTTTTGACAAATACCACATGCCAGACCTGTAGAACAAGGCCATTGTCCCATGAACTTCAGTCACAGCAATTTTACTGATACTTGAATTCCTTAAATATATATATATATTCATGAATATGAATATATATTCATATATTACTTCAGAATTCTTTGTGACAATATTTATATATTACTTCAGAATTCTTTGTGACAATTGAGTGATATATGCTACAGTTATACGGTTTCTGTTTTTCAGGTTATAATTTTATAGAACGAATAAGGTCAACATCACTATAGAGTCGGAGTACAGCATGGAACTTCCAGACCAGAAATTCTACAAGGATTTACAAGCAGAAATGTATGCAATGGTGCCAAAAGTGATTATGGAGAGGATAAATGAATACTTAAAACAATATGATACGGTATTTGATGGGAAAATTAAAGATTTATATGAGCAGAGGTAGGTAGGCTTTGCTTACATTTTCTAAATGTAGCCTTACATACTAATGTCTATTTCAACCTGATTTGTGAGCATTCCGGGTGGCCTAGCTCGCTAATTTTTTGTAGTACATACCTGATAAAGGTCTTAATAGGACCAGAGGGGACTGGCAGTCGACCTAAATTATCATTTTTTAATCCATTTGAAACTGTATTGAAGGATATCCAAAAAGTCTTCACTGAAAGGGGTAAATCAAGAGAAGTGACTCTTCATGATTTGAAAGTTTATCAATATGTTTCCGTGCCTACGCACCAAACTTCAGTTGGTAGGCATGGAGACATATTGTTAAACCATGAAGGCTTTATTCTCTCAGGAACCCCTCTCAATGCAGCCTTTTTGGATATCCTTCAATACAGTCTTAAGTGGATTAAAAAGGTATGTACTACTGAAACTGACTGAGCTAGGCCACCCGGAATGCTCTCAAGTCAGGGTGAAATATAAATAAGTAAGTCAACATTGTGTCAGGAAATTTTCTATATGAAACATGGTTATTTCTTATAATTTTTTAGATTTCTCCGCTTTTTGCGAATATCCTCATCAAAAAGCGCGTCATCAGTTTATTTGACTTCAGTTATGTGGGCTGAAATGAAGAAATCCGTTTCGTACAAGGTAGACGTAGTGATTGATAATTGTGGCGTAGTTGTTGAGGTCCAGTGTGAATGCGGAGCCGGTCAGGGCCCGAACGCTCATTGCAAGCATGTGACAACAGTTCCATATGCTGCATACAAATTTAAAGAGGAAAAGAAAATTATAACAGAAGTGACATGCACCCAGGTAAATATGAGGTTTTTTGCATTCTTTGTTGGTAACATGTTGCATTTAATTGACAAGCATAATTATCTTCTATTTTTCATTCAGACTCCAGAGATTTCATCGTACGAAACCCCATTTAGGAAGTCCCGTCAAACTTACTAGTCATAATAAGCTAATGCAACCTATTTCACCTACTAAGAGTATGAACTTCGATCCAAGGAAATCTATGTACAGAAATCGTCAATTATGTGAGACAAATTTTAGGAACATGTGTATGAATTATCAGGTATAAAAAATATATTTTGAAAAATTAACTCTATCAGCATTATTTCATGTTATTAAATAATCTGATTCTTGTAGGCCATCCATGGAGGTACTATGCCAGTTATGCGTCTTATTCCACCGGTCAATCCTCATGCGTTGTACCTAGACCATGATTATTTGAAATTAAACCATGTGGACAAGTTCCTGGCTGATGAAAAGGTGAATGTTTGTGATTCAAGCCTTATGAATTCATGGGTATTAACAAAAACTGGTTATTATCATTTGCTGTTCTTTTTCAGTTGACTACGATTACAGATGAGGAAATCAAATTAATAGAATTGAATACCAGAGGTCAAACTTCGAACGTCACCTGGAAACGAGAGAGAGAAATGCGGATAACGGCATCAAAATTTGGAACGATCGCTAAAGCCACAGAAAGGAGAAATAAATTGAAGTTGGCGCAAGAATTAGTAACGGACATTGCGTTAAAAACTAAGGCCGTACTCCACGGCCAAAAATATGAGAAGGTTGCTGTGGAAAAGTATCATAGTAGAACAGGATCTATAACGAATGAGTGTGGATTATTTGTCAGCAAAGATCACCCTGTTTTAGCGGCTTCCCCTGATCGCGTTGGTAATGATACTTTAATTTTGGAAGTCAAATGCCCTTTTTCCGCGAAAGATAAAGAAATCAACCCACAAACTGTTCCGTACTTGGAGTGGGACGTTAACAGAAACCTGCAACTTAGAATAAACCATGACTATTTTTTATCAAATACAAGGACAGTTATATTGTTCAGGTCGTACAGAGTGTGATATTGTGGTATTTACACTGGAAGACATTAAAATAATTCATATTAAATTTGACTCCGATTTCATTAAAGCAATGGTAGAAAATTTAATGAAATTTCATTCAGAATTCCACAAAGATACAGTTTTAAATAACTTCTTGTACAGATACTATTATGATTATTCTTTCTAAGATGTCAACATTAAGAAATAAATCTTATTTAAAAATTTAAGCATTTCTTGAAACGATACATTCTCTAAAGTTACACAGGTAGCAACAGACTGTCATAATTTCTGTAGGCAGGGGTATTTCATTATTACTCAATGGATGTGTGAGTATTTTGTATGTTTTGGCTAGTCCTATAAGTCGTTCGATGTGCACTCTTTTGCTGGCAATTTTCCTGTCACATTAGTAGTAGTAATAGGGGTTTAGTTGTTTCAAGCCAAAGGTCGAACGGTCGAGTTCATTAAAAACAAAACATTAAAAGTAATTTAGAACTATAATATATTTTCATAACCGTGTACATTTTATATTAAAACTAAATATTTATTCTAAGATATCAATAATTTTAAAAGCATATTGTATTAAATCAATTGGTCGCTCCACTTCGCTACCGCTCCGCTCCGCGACCAATTGATTTATTTACAATACACACATTCATATAATCAAATATATTCAAATAATAATAATATTCAACTGAAATACACACGGTTATGAAAATATATTATAGTTTTAAATTACTTTTAATATTTGTTATTAATGAACTCGACCATTCAACCTTTAACCTGAAACAACTAAACCCCTATTACTCTTAAATTATTCATATATATGAATAAAATATAAATGAATAACTTCTAAAATCAATTTAAAAAAAAAAATTTTAGTATTAAAATGGAAGCAAATAAGTACTATCAATATAGATAAATCCCAAAAAGCAAGACACAATAAAACTAAAACACATTTAGAGAATAAATTGAAACTAGAATATAAAGATGATATATTAGAAACTAAATTAGAAGAATTAAAGAATGAAAAAGAAACATATAAATGTGATACATGTAATCAATCATTCAGTGATAAAAGATATTATAATGAACATTTAAAATCTAAAAGTCATATTAGAAATAAGAATAATGATATTTTAGGTGAAGATTATTTTGATGAAGATAATGATAAGAAACAGAAGACAATTAAAAACATAAAAAATAAATTAAACAATAAAAGACCATACATGGAAGATGTAAGAAATTATATTAATTCATTAGATAATAAAAAAGATATAGAGATAACCGAAGCATTTAAAAGTGATATTGGCCCAGCAGCTATCGAGTTTAAATTTCATAAAGGAAAAACATTAGATGAAAATAAAAAACATTTAGAAAATATAAGAAATAAAGAAATAATAAAGATAATAACTGATGTTGAATACCCTAAAATTAGTATATCAGTTAAAGTAAAGTTTATAAAGTCTGAAGATAAACCAATATATAATATAAATTCTCATTCACAACATATCTTATATAAACAACATATAGATGATAAATTAGATAAATGTTATAATGAAGTAAAAACTAAAATAGAAGAGAAATATTTTGAAGGATCTGGTTTAATATTTGATGAAATAATATTTATGACTTTACATGTTTATAACACAAAATATAATAAGTTAACTAAATCAATACCAATAGATGAAAATAATGTATCATATTATAAAGAACCAGATATTGAAGCATCGAGTTATATTAAACTACCATTTAAAACTAATGCTGTAATAAATGTACAAAATGTTGATGATAAATGTTTTCTATGGGCTATAATAAGTTGTTTACACCCAGTTGAAGATTATAAACAACATAGTTTTAGATTAACTCATTATAAACCATTTGAAAATAATTATAAGATAGATAAGTATCCTGTTATAATTAAAAACGTCCCAAAAATAGAAAGAGATAATAATCTAAAAAATAAATGTATTTGATTTAATCAAATTACCAAATACAAAAGGTAACAATATAAAACATTATACATTAGAACCTTTATACCTATCAAAAGATTAGGATTCAAACGATGTTATAGATATACTATATTATGAGAATCATTATATGTGGATTAAAAGAATTGATTTATTTTTTAAATCAGAAAATGATTTTGATAATAAAATATATCTATGTAGAAAATGTATAACTAAATTCAGAACTGAAAGTGCATTATTAAATCATAAACAATTATGTGAAAATCATGATTATTGTAAATTAGTTTTACCAAATGAAAAGGATAAAATATTAGAATTCAAAAAATATGATTATAAAAATAAAGTACCATTTGTAACATATGGAGATTTGGAATCATTAAATAAAGAATTAACTGATCAAGATAGAAAAGAAATATATTATAAAAGAAAGAAATTAAATTCTAATGAAAATGATTTTTCATATGAACCACCAAAAACAAATACTATTAAAAAGATTCATCAGTCAGCTGCTGCTTTCGGGTTATATATAAAATCTGATTATCCAGAACTAATTGAAAGTGAATATTATGATTATAGAAATGAAAATGTTATCAATCATTTTTGTGACTTATTCATTGAATATGAAATAAGATTTAGTATATTATTGAATACAAATATAGAAATTATAATGACAGAAGAAGATAAAGAAGAATTTGCGTTTGCAGATAAATGTTATTATTGTGAAAAGATATTTAATTATAAAGATAAAAAAGTAAGAGACCATGATCATTTGAACGGAAAGTTTAGAGGCGCTGCACATGAGAATTGTAACTTACAAGCTAAGAAAATTAATTTTGTACCAGTTATATTTCATAATCTATCAGGATATGATGCACATTTATTCATCAAACAGTTATGCCATAAAATAGAAGAAATTAATAATGAAATAGAAAGATTAAATTAAAATAGGTCAAAAGATAAAATACCAAATAATAAATTTAGAATGTTAGCTAAAACTTCTGAGAATTATATATCGTTCCAATTTGGTTGCCTAAGATTTATAGATTCATATAGATTTTTAAATAGTTCATTAGATAACTTATCAAAATCATTAGTTGATGATGAATTAAAAATATTAAAGCAACACTACCCAAATAATGATGATTTTCAATTAATGAGATATAAAGGCGCAATTCCATATTCATTTTATAAATCACATAATGATTTCAAAATAACTGAATTATTAAAAGAACAATTCTATGATGAATTAAAAAATGAATATGTTAAAGATGAAATCTATAATAGAACATTGAATATTTGGAATCATTTTGGAATGAAAAATCATGGACAATTAGTAGATTTATATTTAAAATCAGATGTATTATTATTAACCGATATATTCGAAAGGTTTAGAGATGTAAACCTAAAATATTTTAATATTGATCCTTGTCATTGTTATTCATCACCAGGTTTAACATGGGATTGTGGATTAAAATTTACAGATATAAAAATGGATTTGTTAACAAATATATATCAATTACTATTATTTGAAAAATCTATAAGAGGAGGAGTTTCAGGTGTATTAGGTGATAGATATTTCAATGTAAATGATAACCCTGGATATAAGTTATTATATATAGATGCAAATAATCTATATGGTTGGGCAATGATGGAACCACAACCTTATGGAGTATTTGAATTAACTGAAGTTTTACAGAATGAAAATAATGATAAATTTGATTGGAAGAAAAGAATCCTAGATATTGCAGATGATTCAGATACTGGTTACTTTTTTGTTGTAGATTTAGAATATCCTGAAGATAAAAAATTTAAATCTAGAAATCTAGCATACTGTCCCGAACATAAAACTGTAACTCATGAAGAACTATCAAATTATCAAAAAAGAATTAAACCCGAAAATCATATTCATACAGAAAAGTTAAAAGTAACTCAAGAAGATAAATATAATTATGTAGTGCATTATAGAATGTTAAAGTTTTATCTAAAACAAGGGATGGTTCTAAAAAAAGTACATAGATATATTTCATTTAGTCAATCTAAGTGGTTAGAAAAATATATAGATTTTAACACCAAACAGAGAACTGAAGCTAAAACTGATTTCGAGAAAGATTTCTTCAAGTTAATGAATAATGCATTCTATGGTAAGACTTGTGAAAATATTAGAAATAGAAATGATATTGAGTTAGTCAGTAATGGTAAAAGAATTGGACATTTACAATCATATCCTAAGTTTTTAGGTAACAGAATATTTGATGAAAATTTAGCTGCAGTTGAAATGAGAAGAACATCAATGAAATTTAATAAACCAATCTATGTTGGCGCTTCAGTTTTAGAAATATCAAAATTACTAATGTATGAATTCTATTATAATGTATTACAACCACTTTTTGGAGAAAAACATATAGAAATACTATATTTTGATACAGATTCTTACATATTAAAGATAAAAACTGATAACATAACAGATGATTTAAAAATATTAAAACATCATTTTGATTTTAGTAACTATCCTAAAGATCATGAATTGTTTAGCAATGATAATAAAAAAGTTCCTGGTAAATTCAAAGATGAATTAGGCGGTGAAGAAATGATTGAATTCATTGCTATTAGATCTAAAATGTATTCATATAAAACTAAAGAACATGAAGCTAAAAAGTTAAAAGGAATAACCAAAAGTGTAGTAGAAAAGAATATTCTTTTCAAAGATTACATCAATTGTATATTCAATGAAGAAGTTAGAAAACATAAAATGAGATGTTTAAGATCTGAAGATCATGAAATGTTTATTGAAGAAATTGAAAAGATAAGTCTAAACCCATTTGATGATAAAAGATATATTTTAGATGATGGAATTCATACAGTTGCTTATGGATGTAATTTAGATGAATACTTAAAATTTAAAAGAGAAGAAACAAAAGTAAACGAGATAATGAAAAGAATTCTAACGTGTTAATCAAATTTTAATAAAAATATGTTATTAAAATGGAGAGTAAACAAGCGCACAGTGAGAACAACAAATCATTTCTAGATAGAATAAAAGATACTTCAAATGTCAATAGATTATAAATTCAAAAAGTTAACAGAATTAACAATCCATAAGAAATATCTAATTACAGATATTGTTACAGTTACTAATAACTATGGAGATAAATTAGTTATACACTTAGAATATGAAGGATTAAAAGGAAATACATATAAATTCAGAACATATTTACCAGATAGATTTCATAGATTATCAAGTGAAGACTTAGAAGAATTATGTTCTGGAGATTTCTATTTCGTATACAAAGGTAAGAATGAAAAGGGGCACCATGAAATAGATTTCGAATAAGAAAATATGTAAAATAAATGGTGGAATTAAAAGAATACAGAATATTTGTTGATTCAAGAAAACTTACTAATTATAAATCTCATAATTTATTAGTACAATTAGATAGAGAATATAAAAATTGCGTAAATTTAAAATTAGTTAATATAAGTTTATGTAATTCTTTTTACAATATATCGAATAAAACTATTGAACATAATACTTTTTTAATTCATATCAGAAATATAAATAAATGGTTTCATCTATTTTTAAAACCAGGATTATATAATTTAGAAACATTAGCACAAGAAATTAACAGAAGAGCACGGTTGAAAATTAGAAAAGATGATAAATTTTTAATATGATTTATAAAAAGTGATAGCACAAATAAAATTAAAATAAAGGTATATGATGAAAGTCAACATGCATTTATAGTAAAAAAACCATTAGCTAAATTGCTAGGAATTGCACCAGATGTTGTTACAGTAAACGTAGAAGGCATTTCAAATATAATACCTTTTACGCACTTTTATATTTATTGCAATTTAATTGATCCTACAAAAACATTTGAAGCAACTAAAGATACAATTTGTAATTCTAGTATATTAAATATTTTACCATTAAAGAATGTTAAACAATTTGGAACTCAAATAAATTATAATTTAACAGAATGTGATTTCAAACCTTGCATTCCTCAATTTAATAATTTTAAATTAGAAATAAGAAATCATAATGGATATTTAATTGATTTGAATAACTTTCCTGTGATATATGAATTAGTTATAAGATGTAGAGAGTAATTTTTTCATTATATAAATGAATATAACTGTTGGACCGAGTATATGTTTTGGGTTTGATTTTAAACGTGAGAAAGAAATGAAATTTAACGTTAATGATGTAATTACACATATTAAAAATATTGCATTTTCTAATGAAACAACATTTGAGTATGAAACAACAATAGATAAAGAAACTTTAAATGTAGAAAAGATTACTAATTTAATTAGAGAATCTTTAAGATTTTATGAATTAGATGAAGATTTCATTATTGATGATATTAAAAGAATAATAACTGAAATATATGAAAATGAAACTAATAATACCATAAATGTTGAAATAATTATAACTAAGATAAATGAATATTTTGAAGATAGTAATTTTTTTGATAAATAAATGAGTGATAATAAGTGGATGATAACTGGATTATATAATGGAGCATTACTATCAGTTGGAACTGTTGGTTATTCAATGGAATTAAAAAAAGTATTTAAAATGGGAAGTGTTAATGTTGATAGATTTGATATAAATGATATTTTAAAGTTAACATTAGCAGTTACTTTATCTAATTTAACTATTGATTATTTGGAAAAACAAAAATATATTCCTCCCATATAAATGCATAATTATTTTGCTAAATAAATGGCTTCTGCAATTATAACTATTATAGGATCGGCATTTGTTAACGCTTTGGCATTTACTGGTGGTGGTAATTTATTTAAGCATATTGATAAAAATAGTTCATTAGGGAAACAAAGAAGACATAACTTATCGTTAGAAAAATATAATAAAGCAGCAGAAGAATATAGAGAAAAGAGACAAAATTATATGGATTATATTAATAAGGAATTATATAATTAGAACATTTCACACCGAGATTTTCAATCAGTCGAATTTAGCATTCACGCTGAAATCATACAAGCCAGTTACTCACACATACATTTGAGTTAGTAGGTTAGGTAACAAAATTACTGATTGTAGGAACCATTTTAGCTGTTGTGATGTACTATTGATATTTTCAACATTGACAAAGAAATTAATGTGTCATGATACAGACATGGGTACTTCTAATGTATTGAAGCAGCTTAGGTATTCAATAGTGAACAAAGACATCATCAGCAAAAAAGAGTAAAGTAACTCAATAGAAATAGACGAATAGTGGACGAATATTTGTTCAGCAAAAGTAGAGTAAAGTAACTCAACAGGAATAGTTTGAATAAGGTAATACTCCCCGAGTTAATGTACAGAGCATTCGTTGTTTGACAATTCTGGAAATATGCAACCATTAAAATTATTGAAGGGATATCATATAGTCACTAACATTAATGCTTGCCTGTAAACTCGATCAGGACTCATATAAGTTACTCACTTCTTCGAGCTGTGACATTGTACTTTGACCTACACTACTCAAAATTGAATCAGTTAGGCCTACTTATAGTCACAAGATTAATTCATTAATTATTTTACATAGTAATCGTAAACAATCAATGAATTAGAGCCCGGAAATGAAAATTTCAAAACAACTTCTGCTGACCCTGACCTTTGACCTACAGGAACCAACATATAATCAGTTATCTATTTGCTCTAGGACAATCCATCAATTTAATTTCACCAAGTTATCTTTAACCATTTATCTGTTATAGCCCGGAAATGAAAATAGCAAAATACCTTCTGGTGACCTTGACCTTAGACCTACGGGACCCGATATCTAAGCAGTCACTGAAGGTCTCTAGGGTAACCTATCCGTAAAATTTCAGCAAGTAATCTTAAATCATTCATGAGTAAGAGCCCGGAAATTAGAAATACAAAACAGCTCCTGGTGACCTCGACTTTTGACCCACAGGTTCCAAAATCTAATCAGTTACTAACCTCATCTAGTACAACACAGATATTAAATTTCAGGAAAATCTGTCAAAGGGTTTGGGTGCTAGGGCACGGAAACCACTGCGGACGGACGGACGACGAAGTGAATATAGTATGCCCCCCACAACGCGTTGAGGGGGCATAACAATCAATTATTAAGATTGGACCATAAACAGTTTTTTCATCAGATGATTATAATTTATTTACGCATTATAAAGATTTATGGTTAACAAAAGAAAATAGAAATAATATGATATTTCAAGGCATCCAATCAGAAAACCAAAATAAATTAAGATCTGAAGCACATAATGCAGTAGTAACTAATGACGTAGATAATTTAATAAAAAAGATTTATGGAAGCAAATATAAAATTCCATTAGACTTTGAATTGATCAATAATAATGCACCTTTATTAAAATATGCAATACAAGAAGATATTATATTCGAAATAACATTTGCTCCTGTTAATGAAATTGTATTATCTAGCGTTGTCAAAGATATGGATTACCAAATATATGTTTAGAATATGACACAGTAACTGATGGAAATATTGCTAACACAAACTAAAATACAATCAAAATACAATAACACAAAACACAAAATACAATCAAGGATTTTAATTATCATATGATTATATTGATAAATAAAAAACTTTAACTATTAATGCACATGATGAAATAATTAATGAGAATATTAACTTCCCAAGAAAATATATTAAAGGTATATTAATACTTCTACCATTGCGACATATTCTAAACTAGCTGTGAGATCACATGCATAACCTATATACACCATACAACAAAGGTCATGCCACACCTAACCTGCACCTGAAGTCGTGTGTAACATTTGGCATACATCATCACCATCTAACGTGATCAGTGTAAACTGTGTGTAAACCATGCTCATTTGTTGTATATGACCTGAACATGTCTCGGGGCGCTTCGATTTTTCAATCGGACAGTACATCCTGTCGTTTGTCACATTTAAGATAAGTTTATCTTAAAGTCAAGTCCGTATGGGACCATCATAACGAAGCCTACGAGTCAACCATGAGATAGCTCAATCCTGCCAATTTAGGCGCTTTCGGCAGATTTAATAAAACGTACGAGCAACATGGTAATTTACGAATTTCTTCTCTTATTTCAGCACCCGTCGCGACGTAAAGAACAAAGTTCATGCCGTAATAGGCAACGTCGCCGATCAGTGTTAACTTGTGTGTAGACCATAAAACCTGAACATCGCTCGGGGCGCTTCGGTTTTTCAATCGGACAGTATCCTATCGTTTGCCACATTTAATTTTAGACTATTATAAAATTAGGTCCGAATGGGACCATCATAACAAAGCCTACGGGTCAATCATCGAGCTGAAAACGCCGATAATGTTCCAATACAGCAGTTAGAAAAAGCTTTGTTTCTTTCTTTTTTTGTGTATTACATATCAATTCTGCCAATTGCCGTACGAGCAACATGGTAATTTACGAAGTTCTCTTCTTATTTCAGCACCCGTCGCGATGTAAAGAAAAAAGTTAATGCCGTAATTAGCAACGTAAACCAAGACAAACAAATCACTGAGAACCTTTACATACGGTATATTCGATTTATATACTTCTGTACTTTGCATTATCCAATGAGGCGCGCATAGCAATAAAAACGAGAATGTTACAACTAAAGTCATTAGAATAATAACTCTATTTGTTTTCGTCCCTTTTTTCTCCGCTTGTTCACTTCTACGACCAGTAAATTTTCTAAACCGAAGAACAACGAGCAAAAGCATGTTAACTATCAGGATGATAGTCGCCGGTACGTAAAATATCGTGAAAGAATAAGCAAGTGTCAATATGCCACTCAGATACTCATAATTCATCAAAACACATAGATTTTGAGATGGCGAGAACCTTACACTAAAGAACTGTATAAACCCAGAAGGCATACAACCCAACGTTGTTAATAATGCTATGATTCTGGCGGTTTTTACTTTGTTTAAACGTCTAGTTAAAAATGGATAAGACACACAAGCGAGGCGCTCGATAGATACCACAGCAATAAACCAAGAAGACATATTCTGAAAAACGTGCATTGCATAATTCATTACTATACAAGCGGCCGTCGAGCGAAATTTGACGATGATGTTAAAGCCCATACATTTAAACAAGAAGTTCACCCAAAATATAAGTCTACCGACAAGCACAAACGAATCAGTTATAGCGAGAACAGAAAAATACACTGAATACGTTCGGCTACGCAGTTTTATTTGCATCATTAATAATGTCATTATATTTCCGAGAAGCCCAACGAATACAATGAGAGGTAAAACGACTAATGTAAACCAGTACTGCGTTGGTCTCATATCGCCAACACTGGTCGTAAATCTATTTTCGATTTCTGCCGTCCAGTAAGCGAAATCATAGTACGTAATATTTTCCATTGATACGCAGTTACGCAGCTTTGATATGTTTCCACGCAGACTTATGTTACAACAATTCTCGCATTTAGACCATGTCGTATCATTTATATCATTCACCCACCTTTCCTATTCAGTGTAAAAAAATCAATCAAGCCTTTTGTTAATCTTAATTTTTTATTATGAATGCTGATCGCAAGAGAGGAGAAAATTGATGAATGCCTTGAATAGAATCGTTTTAGTGAGAGGAAAATATCAGGTACAAAATAATCGACTTACGTGTGCATAGCCAGCATGAGCATGAAGCTTTTCTAATGTCTTCAAATTAATTCCCAGGTCATGGGAATAGCTGTAAAACAACTAGCAATACCAACAAGTAAAACGCCAAAATTCGAATTATCGGTTTTACAGAGACTTATGTAACGCACTTCCTGATGGTATTGGCAACGTGCGTGCGTGTGAACGAACTGAAATTATAACGAACTAAAAATAAAATACAATATATACTGTTAATCAAGACGTGACAGATGATTATATAGCAATGATATGTTACTACGAACCAAACCTAACCGATTATCACCCAAGTTTTACCAATTCCAATTATATTATGAACCAAATACCAACTCAAAAATTAACAATACTAGTTACAAAATATGAACTTTTATAGGTGCATTGTTTTCTGAATAATCTTATCTAACAACTTTGGTTGAAAGATAATCAACAGAGTCCAAATAACAAATCGCGCTGTCGTACTCCAACACCTCGCTCCTCGAATAATTACGAAAACATCAAGATTCTGTTCTAATCACCAACGCCAGAAAAATACACGGATTTAGTATGACAAATCAATAGTCTCTGGTAGTAGAAGACAAATCACAACGATCACGAATCAGCCTTTAGGTGAATCATATTTCACACATCATTCCTCCGCAATAATGATGAACGCGAAATTCCAATCACTACTCCGAGCGTAATAAAATCTGTACACATGGCAAATACAATGTATCTACACAAAGTCGTAGAAATCGCGGTTTAAATCTTACGAAACTGCTAGTTGCTCTGAAATTCTGCTTTATACACTTCTGGTACGTATGCAATCCAACTAGCAATTACTTCTCTACTGTATAATGATGAAAGTACTATATCCAACAATCCAGCTTCACGGATGTGAATAAAATCCGTTAAATAATCCATGACGGATCAAATTAAACTTGATAAAACAGCGATAAAATAACTATTCATTCTTTGACAGGGAAAAACTAAAATTAACAGAGCTGTGTGGCAACCCGTGATACTATTGAAACCAAATCAAATCTGGCTCACCGAAACGGCTCAACCCCAGTATCCGGTTAAGTAGTCACAAGACTTTTCAACGATAAACGAATTGCTACGCGGTGCAGTAAGTCAAAAATATTTGAACAACATCGCCAACATCGTTACAACGTCAACATCGTCAACAGCGTGAACAACGTCAACATCGTCAGCATCGTCAACGCCATCACTATCGTCAACATCGTAAACAACATCAACATTGCCAACACAGTCAACAACGTCAACATCCCCAACATCGTCAGTATCGTTAGTTTGACAAAATTTGGAAAATGTTAAACGATTTTTACACTTCAATCCCCATGGTCATCGATTACGAATAATTCACGAAATACGTACTACGAGTGAACGCTATTAAAGATTTGGTTTCAATATTCCCATCTACAGAGTTGTCTGGGTTTAGTGTGACCTATAGTGTTTCAAACATTCCCCTCTATAGAGTTTTCTGGGATAGTGGGGTGTGTATTGAGTCAATATTCCCCTCTATAGGGATGTTAGCGATGTTGACGTTGTTGACGATTGACGATGTTGGCGATGTTGACGGTGTTGACGATGCTGGCGATGTTGACGATGTTAACAATGTTGACGAGGTTTTGACGATGTTTACGATAGGATAAAATCCAGGGCCGAATTACTGCTTTTATGATGTTGTACGTTTCCACCTTAAGAACTATTTTACCGGATACTCGAGTTGAAGAGTTCACAGGATGTAACATGCCCTTGAAAGTAATTCGGAGAAATCTAAGTAGCACTCAGCAATAGAGTAAAATAGTTCATACTCAAAATAATATAAAATGTACTACCAAGTGTGGATTTTTGTGATGAAAAGATAAAGGTAACTATGAGTCATACCTCGATTTAACGCCCCTCCCCCCATTCACCACCAACCTCGCCTACCGCCTGGATTTCATGGAAAACAAAACATTCGTATCTAAAATGTACCGGAAAAACACCGCCACCGCCAACGTAATCTCCTAGTACAATCCTAACCCAGCAACGCTATCCTGTGGAAGTGAACCTGGTAAATTGTATGGCTAATGTAAAGTTCATAAAGAAAGCTTCCCTTTCAGACCTGTAGTTTCGATGATCGGCACTGCTGAATACAATCTGGCTAAGTATCTGGACAAAATTATCAAACCACAAATTTCTACCAAATTTATGCTTAACAGTACCTGGGAATTTCTGGAAAGCTAAAGGTTTTCATTTTTCACCCTTCTGATATACTCATTAATTTTGGTGTCGAATCTCTGTTTACAAACGTACCGCTCAAAGAAACTATAGACCTGATTTCAGATTATATCTACAAATCAGATTCCAAAACCTCGTACGATAAGGCTACGTTGGTAATAGGGGTTTAGTTGTTTCATACCAAAGGTCGAACGGTCGAGTGAGTAAAAAATAAAAAATAAATTCTCGCACACTCGAATTTATGTTTTATTTTTTACACACTCGCCCCGTTCAACTTTTGATATGAAACAACTAAACCCCTATTACTCTTAAAATATTCATATATATGAATAACATATAAATGAATAACTTCTAAAATCAATTTTAATAAAAAATTTGATATTAAAATGGAAGCAAATAAGTACTACTGCCCAACATGTAATATCGATATAGATAAATCCCAAAAATCAAGACACAATAAAACTAAAACACATTTAGAGAATAAATTGAAACTAGAATATAAAGATGATATATTAGAAACTAAATTAGATGAATTAAAGAATGAAAAAGAAACATATAAATGTGATACATGTAATCAATCATTCAGTGATAATAGATATTAAAATGAACATCTAAAATCTAAAAGTCATATTAGAAATATGAATAATGATAACTTATTTTCATTATTTAACATTAAAAATTATATCTCAGCAACAAATTTAGTGTATGGAAGACAATATAAAATTTATAATATTTCTATAATCAATCAAATATTTACAAATGAAGCATATTTAATTATTGAACTGATAGATAATGGAATCAAAAATCCTAACATATTTAATACAGTTTTAAATCATCATAAAGGAACTTTAGATGAAAAAATTATAAATATTCTTGAAACTCCTTTCAATGAAAGAAATGATGATTTAATACTTTCTACAGGTTACAATAATTTGATTAACTTAAGAATTGAAAAAAGACAATTATATTATTTAAATTTTGATGATAAACCAATTATCTATAATGAAAATTCATCAAATATTGGTATTCAATGTGAATTAGATAATGAACAATCATTCAAAGATATTGGAATTCAATGTAATTTAGATGATGAATTTGTTGCGCTTGAATATAATCCTAATGAAAGCGTTTTATGTAATTGTGGAAAATATTATACTCGAGGCAATAAATCACACCATCTCAAATCAAAATATCCTAACTCCAAATATGGAAATCAATTTAGTAAAAAAATTTGATATTAAAATGGAATCAGAACAACCACAAAATATCAATATTACAAATAACACTGGCGTCATAAACATATACTACAAGAAGTGTTCTAAATGTGAATTAGATAAATTAGCTTTAACAGAATTTTGTAAGCGTAAGATTAGCAAAGATGGTTTTCAATATCGCTTTAAAACTTGCACTAAACTATATACCAAACAATATCGAGAAGATAATATAGAACATTATAATTATTATATGGCAGAATATATGAGAGAAAGATATCAAACAGATCTTAATTTTAGATTGAAACAATGCTTAAGATCTAGATTAACACAATTATTCAACAAAGAAACACATTCAGCAACACTATCTAATTTAAATAATAATAAGAACGCAACTATCACAATCTTCATGATGATAATGAGTTTATTTACATTTTCAAACGTTTCGATCGATTTCGACTCATCTCTTCGAGTCCTTTTCAAGAAATGACATGAAAAGATACAAACTATGTATAGTATACTGTTACTAATTACAGAGAATATCATGCAGGCGTGAAGTGGCCTAGTTTACAAAGTACAAATGGATTATAAACATATCAAAATACGTTCAGTAAAAATGAGACACCATGTGTGGAGAGTTGTTTGTTAATACTTGGTTTTTTGGATTTTATATATAATGCCTCTTTGATGGTGATTTCAGTCATTTTTTCCAGAATCAACGATTGAAAAGTTGTTTTTTAAAGAAAAATTTGATGCACAATTTTTACATGATGTTAAATGTTCCTTAATTGCTGAAGGCGAAGGTCCATGCTCCTTTACCCTTGTGGCCAAATGTCGCATTGTTTTACCAATGTATGTGTTATTTGCATCACGCAAACATTTGAATTTATAAATTACATTGGCCAACAAGGGTAAAGGAGTATGGGACTTGAGTGAAAAGTAGTTCCTAATTTTGAAAGAAGTAAAGACAATACGAATATCCACGTTGTAATATTGTTTGAATAGACTCTTGAGTTTTCTGCTAAATATAATTGAAGGGAGGCCTATGTAAGGAACGAAAAAAAGTGTTTCGACCTTATCTTCCCTGACCATACTAGCGGGAGTATCATCACTACATTTACTATTCAAAAATCTTCTAAGACACGAATTAAACACATCTTGTGGGTAGCCATTTTTGTGTAAAACGCTTTTTAGGAAATCAATTTCTTGTGAGAAAACAAACCAACTACTGCTTATGGTATATGCTCTATGGAGCAGACATTGGATTAAGCCCAATTTCCATTTTTGCGGACACATAGCTGAAAAGTTTAGAATCAAGCTAGTTTAAGTTGATTTTCTAAATACATGAGAAGTGAAGGTACCATCATCCGTTGTTGGGAGCGAAATATACGTATCTAGAAATGGAAGTGTAGACGGTCCTATTTCTGAAGTAAATTTAAGATTTGGGTGTAGTGCATTTAGTTTCTCCAGGAAAGATGCATGTATTGAATCACGTCTGAATACACAGAAAATATCATCAACATAACGTAGGTATAACGATGGCGCGAAACTTTTCCCTGAACAATCATCTAGCAGCTTAGATTCAAAATAAGCCAAACAGAAATTAGCCATAGTGGGCCCTAGAGGGCTGCCCATAGTAACTCCATCTACCTGTCGAAAAAATCTATCGCGATACATAAAGATTCCATACATAAAGAATTGCTATTTTCATAAGTTGTTTAAAGGTAGCCTTATCAAAATCTGGTTTAGTAGTCGATCCATAGATATGGTCTGCTATAATATCGATAGTTTGTCCCAATGGTACATTAGTAAAAAGTGACACGACATCAAAGCTGATCAGTATATCAGTAGGTTTGAAATAGAATTATTTCAATCGCTCCAAAAAACTGGAGGTACTGTCTAGCATGTAATTAGAAGGAATATGTGGTTTGATAATATTGTCAAGGTATTTAGCCAAATTATACTCTGCTGTGTTTAACATTGAAACTACAGGTCTGAAAGGAAGACCTGGTTTATGAGCTTTACAGAGGCCATAAAGTTTGCCTGGTTGGCTGCCAGATGGATAAATCGAATCATAAACATTTTTACTAATCGAGTCTTTTACATTTTTTCGTAGATAATTTTTGATAGAATTTTCATTTCTTATCACTGGGTGCGATAAATTTGGATTGACCAGAATTTCTTGAAACTTAGATTTGTCAAAAACAATGTTGTCTAGTTTTTCAAAATATTCATTTGAATTAATAATGACTATACCATTTCCTTTGTCAAAAGAACAAACCTTGATATCTGAGTAGTTTTTTAAGTCCTTAAGAGTTCGATGGAAGTTTTGGCTAATCCTAGAACCACAAATAGTCTTTCCACTATGCAAAAACGACTGGGTTGCATGTCTCAAGTCGTCCTTTATTTTTGACTCTGTGTTCCGGTCTGATCCACTAACGATAGTCCTTTTATTGAAATGCCATAGTTGTTCAACCTGCGTTTTAATTTGGATTTCATTGATGTTCTTTGGTAGAATGTGATGTTTCAATCCTAATCGAAGTGCATTTTCTTCCTCGATCGTCAGTTTTCTATCGCTGATGTTTAATAAACAGTCCGGAGCTGGAGCGCGTTGATCTTTCCATAGCTTTGTCAGTTTCCTTTGATGTCTTTGTTCCGCTTCATTGGTTTCATGTCTACATTTTTTCTTGAGTTTGGACATGAGAATTGAGTATTCTAGGTAGCTTAGTTTCTCACATATTTTCGATTTCAATTTCTTGTATTTGTGACAAGTATTTTGTAACTCCGATCCAACTTGATTTTTTAAAATCTCAGTTTTGATGTTCTCAGTTCGACTATAAGCTTTTAGTCTTGGAGGCTTGAACATCAGAAATTTCGGACAAATTTTCAAGTTGATGCATCGTTCAAAATAGAGTATATCCAAGCGTAACTTTGTAACCTTTGAACAAATCCTCTCGTATTTCCTCAGTTCACTAATGTGTATATCTATTCGGTTGCAGCAATAATAATAATATAATTTCGGAAGAGTATCCAGATAGTTAAATAATAATAAGAACGCAACTATCACAATCTTCATGATGATAATGAGTTTATTTACATTTTCAAACGTTTCGATCGATTTCGACTCATCTCTTCGAGTCCTTTTCAAGAAATGACATGAAAAGATACAAACTATGTATAGTATACTGTTACTAATTACAGAGAATATCATGCAGGCGTGAATCTTCACGCCTGCATGATTGTGATAGTTGCGTTCTTATTATTATTTAACTATCTGGATACTCTTCCGAAATTATACTATCTAATTTATTGGGTTGTACAGATGAATTTTTCATATCATGGATAATATATCAATTCGATGATAAAATGAATATAGATAATTATGGTGAATACTTTCATATTGATCATGTGTTGCCGATTTCTAAATTTGACATGAGTGATGATTATAATAAGAAGCTATTATGGAGCTGGAGAAATTTAAGACCTTTAGAAATGAAGGAAAACATAATTAAATCTAACAAACTAGATATGAAATTATATTTAGATCAACTGGATAAAGCAAAGACATTTGTTGAATTATGGAATTCAACACATAATGAAAAATACGTTGAAGCTTAAGCGCTTAGAAAACCGGTTACTCTCGATCTATGTCAAACTACCTATATGCAATTGTATTAGCTCTTTGCATCTGTCGCACGTTATATTCAGTTGAATGGGGTGTACCTCATTTGAATATTTATCGAATGTGCTATTTCAGTTGAAAAGGATTAATCAATTACATTACAAAGGAACATCTGTTGCTCAGACAGTGTTTAGCTAGTGAATAACTGGCAGTTATAAGCGCGCTGCACATAAGCATAGGAACGCATAGGATATTCTCTCTATAAACACAGGAGTGTTTTAGGAGTTTACAGTTATAAATGTAAGTACTGTTTTTGTTGTTATTAAGGCGTCGGGAAACGTTAAACATGTAAAACTTACCCTGGTAAGATGCACCACAAATGGCCATGTTTAAGTGCTGTAATTAATATTTTACAACTACAACTTCAAGTTAGTTTTATTCTTCGCTAGATATTTATCTTTTAGATAACAAAATGAAGACCATTGAATCAAGAAAGTAAAGATGGATGGATGTGGAATCAGAAATTATGGTTATTTCAACTCATGAGACTGTAGCCGTTTAGCCATACTGTATAGGCTTCCAATGCATTACGTTTGCCGGAATTTCAATTGCGTCATTAAGCTGTTGTTAATGACGCACAGTGACAGATGTTCTATTATACTTTATTGATTCCTGCATTCCACGCATACCTTACCGCGCATGAAATGCGCGGCTTGGAATGTGGAAATCGATAATGATTGTAGAATAAAATATATGTGTTTATGAAAAGTAATAGGGAATATCTTGTTTCAAGCCAAAGGTCGAACGGTCGAGTTGATTAAAAAACAAAACATTAAAAGTAATTAAAAACAATAATATATTTTCATAACCGTGTGTATAATATATTTTACACAATAATATATTTTCATAACCGTGTGTATTTTATATTATAACTAAATATTTATTCTAAGGTATCAATAATTTAAAAAGCATATTGTATTAAATCAATTGGTCGCTCCACTTCGCTACCGCTCCGCTCCGCGACCAATTGATTTATTTACAATACACAAATTCATATAATCAAACATATTCAAATAATAATAATTATTCTATTATTCAACTGAAATACACACGGTTATGAAAATATATTATAGTTTTAAATTACTTTTAATATTTGTTATTAATGAACTCGACCATTCAACCTTTAACCTGAAACAAGATATTCCCTATTACTCTTAAAATATTCATATAAATGAATAACATTTAAATCATTGAACTTCTAAAATCAATTTTAATAAAAATTTTAGTATTAAAATGGAAGCAAATAAGTACTACTGTCCAACATGTAATATCAATATAGATAAATCCCAAAAAGCAAGACACAATAAAACTAAAACACATTTAGAGAATAAATTGAAACTAGAATATTTACAGTTATATTCAGAACAGTTAACAAAAGCAAAGAAATTTATTGAATTATGGAATAATTATCAAGGATCCGATGTTTATACTAGAACATGATTCTATTTGAGCCTATATACATTCCATGTACAGAGCTATGGAATAAATCTATAAATTCACAGCTGTTACAGCTGTTACTATGACGCCGAGACTTATGACTCATTATTACAAACGTGCAGAGAGAGAACACTCTAGAACCGTTACCAGATGACGTGGCAAGAAATGAATATACGCTGTAATATAGTGCTCAGGATATTCTATCTTTCGAAACGAAATTAGGAGTTTATAGTTTACAATTCTAAATCTAAATGTAAGTACTGTTTGTTGTAGTTATTAGGGCTTTTAAATATGAAACCTTTAGATATATTTAAGTGTATTTAGTATATCTTTTAGATAGCTAGAGTTACCGCTAATATCTTTTAGATTAATAAAACGCCATACGCATCAAGAAGTGATAGAGAAACTCAAGATACTCTTTCTGACTGAGGAATCAACAGCAATGGATATCGAACCAATAGAAATTAGCACAAGAAACACAAGAATCGCCAAAAGATCGTCGAAGAAACTATATAAGAATTTCAAAAACATTAAGACTCCAATGATTAAGTTTAACATTTGTTGATGTAGTTAAATATTTACCAGCAATTGAAAAAGTGTTTGTAATTATAAATTGTATTTATAGAAATCAAATGATGTATTGGAAGAAATGACTGAACAACTTGTATAATGTATTGTGTAAATCTACTTGGTGAATTTTTATGTTCGGTCGTTTCTATTCAGAATGAATATATAATTATGATTAGCGCATGCGTATTGATCAAAAACGCTCCTATAAGAGCGGTTTTGCCTAGTGCACATGCGTTTGAATTTTCTATGTTCAGTTGTTTCTATTTTACAGAATTTATAGAATTAATATATAATTATGATTAACGCATGCGCATTAAGCAAAAACGCTCCTATAAGAGCGGTTTTGCCTAATGCGAACACGTTTTGATATTTTATGTCGGTCGTTTCTATTTTACAGAATTTACAGAATGAATATATAATTATGATTAGCGCATGCGCATTAAGCAAAAGCGCTCCTATAAGAGCGGTTTTGGCTAGTGGTATTATTTAGATATTTCATGTCGGTTGTTTCTATTATGATTAACGCATGCGCATTAAGCAAAAGCGCGCACGAATGCGCGGTTTGCTCAGTGGTATTATTTAGATATCAAGGAATCGAAACAATTTATCAAAAGCAGCGAGGAATGAAAAAGGATGACGTTGGTCGAAGAAATGGAAGAGGATTCTAAAATATTAACCAATTTAGTAAAAAATATGTATAATAAATGGAACCAGAACAACCACAAACTATCAATATTACAAAAAACACCGGTGTTATAAATATATATTACAAGAAGTGTTCTAAATGTGAATTAGATAAATTAGCTATAACAGAATTTAGTAAGCGTAAGATTAGCAAAGATGGTTTTCAATATTGCTGTAAAACTTGCGCTAAACTATATACTAAACAATATCGAGAAGATAATATAGAACATTATAATTATTATATGGCAGAATATATGAGAGAAAGATATCAAACAGATCTTAATTTTAGATTGAAACAATGTTTGAGAATCAGATTAACACAATTATTCAACAAAGAAACACATTCAGAAACACTATCTAATTTATTGGGTTGTTCAGATGAATTTCTCAAATCATGGATTATATTTCAATTCGATGATAAAATGAATATAGATAATTATGGGGATTATAACCATATTGATCACGTGTTACCAATATCTAAATTTAACATGAATGATGAATACAATAAAAAACTTATTTGGAATTGGAAGAATCTAAGACCTTTAGAAAAGAAAGAAAATCAAATCAAATCTAATAAACTAGATTTACAGTTATATTTAGAACAGTTAACAAAGGCAAAGAAATTTATTGATCAATGGAACAATGATCCAAATAATGAACAATACGTTGAGTCTTTAATGAGTGGTTAAAGAATAATAGATTTTAAATAAAAAATATTAAAAAAATAACTTCAACTAGCTAGTGAATTCTATTATATTTTTAATATTTTCTTTTCAAAAAAGAATACTTTATATCACAAATAAAAAATACTAAAAAAACAATAACTAATACTAAAATTCTTTACCTTTAACTAAGCTAGTATTAATCTAAAGAGATACTAGTATCATTTGAAGAATACTTATAATAATTTTTTTGCTCTATTTCTCTAATATAAATGTCAAAGAAATCTAATAAGAATAGTATTGATATTGAAAAGACATTAGATGATTTGGGCATTAGTGATAATAAGGATATTCCGGCCAAAATTGAAAATAATATTCAAGTTAATTGTAATATAGATTATGAATACTATTTATATTGTAAGCATCATCTTGAACTATTGATTGCTGGAGGGAAATCTAAGGATTTCTTGGGAAAAATAATAACTTTTCAAGAATTAGATGCTATGAAACCAGATAAAGTAATAAAATATTTTAAGATTTATGAAGAGGCAAGATTAGCTAAAATAAATGATTCTATTTCGAATGGTATTGTCAAATGTTATTCTAAGTTATGTAACCAGTTAATACCAATTGATGATGAAAATAAATTATATAGTGATTTGAAAAATGACTCCTTAGTTATGACTGAATTACAAAAATGGGTTGGTTATGCTTCATTTCAATTAGGATCGGTTATGACATTAATTTCTACTGGTGTCATAACATTTTCGAACATCAAGCCTATGGAATATAAATCAGGTAAGAACGAAACAGATGTACTACAACCAAACGTCGAAACAGAAAATGAATCAGAACAAAAATTAACTAAAATAAATGAGTGATGGAGTTAAGAAAAAGGCTAGATCCGAGAAACAAATTAAATGGGCAAGAGAATTAGGTAAAAGATCTTCAGAATTAAAAAAAGCTAAGAAAAAGAAATTAACTGATATAAATGAATCACAGAAATTATCTGATATTGATTCAAATAATAATCCATCTAATTCTTCTAATAGTGGAAGAAATAATTACTTATATATTACAATTGGGTTAATCACAATTATTATATTATCCGGTGTAATATATAAATATAAGTATAAATCTGATTATAACAATAATGATTCCAATGACAATCGGAAACTTAGTTATCCGTGTACAGACAGTAAACCTATCATACCAAATAAGTCAAATGATAAAGTCATTGAAAATAAACCAAGATTAATATTAATGGATTAAAATAAGATGAAAAAACAACAATATTTAAGAGATTTATATTACAACCCAGAGAGTGAAGTATCATATTCTAACGTTTCAGAATTATGGAATAAAATTAAATCTGATAATGGTGATATAAAATATAGTGAATTAAAATCATGGTTACAAAATCAACCAACATATCAAATCCACAAGAAAATGGATAAAACTTATTTAACAAGAAAAGTTATGGTTTCATATATCGATCAACAATGGCAAGCAGATTTAATTGACATGAAGAACTTAGAAGAATACAACAAAGGATATTTCTGGATATTAAATGTTATAGACATATTCAGTAGATACGCATGGTCAATTCCAATCAAAAATAAAACTGGAATAGAAGTGACAAATGCTTTTAAATCTATATTTAAAGAAGCAATTCCAGATAAGATACAATTCGATGAAGGTAAGGAATTTTATAACAAACATTTCAAAAAACTATTATCTGATAACGATGTAGATTATTTTTCAACACATTCAGATAAAAAAGGATCTATTATAGAAAGATTTAATAAAACATTGAAAACTAGAATGTGGAAATACTTTACTGCTAATGAAACATGTAAATATATCGATGAGTCTATAAATATATTAGATGATTTAGTGAAAGGTTATAATAATTCTAAACATAGTTCTATAAATATGAAACCTATACAAGCTAGAAAAGAAGATAATTCGGAAATAGTTTGGAATAATTTATATGGAGCGTTTGTTACACACGATTTCGGTGAACCTAGATTCAAAATTAGACAACACGTAAGAATATCTAAATATAGAAAAACATTTTATAAAGGTTATACCCCCAATTTTACAGAAGAAATATTCAAGATTAAAAAGATAATATTAACTAAACCATTTGTTTATAAATTAGAAGATCTAAAACATGAAGAAATATTAGGTTATTTCTATGAACAAGAATTATCACTTGTACCAAATCCAGATGAAATAGAATACAAAATAGAAAAAGTATTGAAAACAAAAACTCTTAAAGGGAAAAAGTATTCTTTGGTGAAATATAAAGGATACGATGATAAATTTAATGAATGGATTTTATCTAGTAAAATTAAAAGAATAAATGAATAAAGATTTATTTATATTTGAACCACATAATATGTTAATAACTGGAGTAACCAATTGTGGTAAAACACATTTCATATTAGACTTGTTAGAAACTATTTATAAGAATCATTTTGGTAATATAATATTATTCTGTCCTACTTATGAAATGAATAAAACATATAATAGAGATATAGTTAAGATGAAAAAGTTTATTATATTAAATCCTAAAACAGTAAAAGAAAATTTAGATAATTGTATAAAAATAGCAATTTATACTTATAAAGGATCAAATACATTATTCATTATAGATGATTGCGCAAATTTACATGATTCAAAAGTTAGAGAAAGTGAGTTATGTTATTTAGCTTTCTCTGGGAGACATTTCGGGATAACAACTTGGGTTTTAAATCAAAAATATAATTCAATTGTTAAAGACTTTAGAGAAAACATTAGATTTCTAGTATTATTTTATAACAAAGATAAAAAATCTATGCAACAATCATTGGAAGAAAATCAAATTATACCTACTGAATTACATGATGAATATATGAATAAATTAAAGAATAATAAAGGTTCAAAATTATTACTGAGACTACAATTTCCCTACGAATATAAATTTATAAAATAACTATTTCTATACCTATGTATTAGATACCCTAATACCTGATACCCTAATACCTGATACCCTATTAGATACCCTAATACCTGATACCCTATTAGATACCTTAAATACTTAAAACCCCCTTTTTTAATTACTATTATTTTATACAATTTTCAACCTTTATTACTTTTTGAGTGTTAGATAATCAATTTCTGAATCACTTTCACTATCAGACCCTAACAATTTATTCAAATTCTCTACCGTATCTTCTTCTAATTCTTTATTATTTTTATACTTATTCTTCGTCCTTTTTACCGAATCATCAATAGTTGTTTCATTGTTATGCTTATTCATACAATCAAATTTATCATTATTATCAATGCGCTTTCCTGTATTTTCATTATTATCTTTATTAGTGTTTGCTCCTAATATTTCATTTACAGTGTTTGATCCTAATATTTCATTAACATCGGTTAAATCTAATTCATCTTTATTAGGTGTTGCTAATAAAAAATCTTCATATAATTCTTTACCATTTACTTTTTTATTTGAAACAAATTTTTTTAACATATCTAAATGGGTGTTCTATAAATTCTCTTAAACCAACACGTTCTATAACATTAGTAATATGTGAATTTGTATTCATATGTTTATTCCAATTTGATGGAGCGTTTGAAAATTCACCTTTACAATAATCACATTAATTTCTATTTTTACTAACATTTAATATTATTTCATTATTATATGTAGAAGGTATTACATTATTAGATGTAGTAGGTATTACATTATTAGATGTAGTAGGTATTACTGTAGTAGGTATTACTGTAGAAGGTATTACATTATTATCAATTACATTACTTAAATTATCAACAACTTCACTTTTATTATTATCGATTTCTATTAGTTTAGTTTTATAAATTTTGAAAATAGGATCAAATATCAAAGCTATATTACAAGGTATTACATAATATAAACCATCATTATTTTCATGTGTATCGATGTATGGAATATGTTTATATACTTTACCTCCTTCCATTTATTATATATATTTTTATTAAAATTAAAATTTTAATACATAACACTATCTAATTGTGAATTTACAATATTCAATTGTGCGTCAGATATAATATAAATATGCATTTTAAGATTTTTTAAATGTTTTCTAATTTCTGGCCATTGATCAATCATTCTCATTCCTTGACAAAATATTTTATTTGCTATTCCTTCGATAGTTATTTCTACTTTTGTTATTTCAGGATTATAATAATTATCAACATTTATTGCACCATTAGTATATGTTGCAATGGTAAAAAATATTAATATACCTTTAATAGATCTTCTTGGGAAGTTAATATTCTCATTAATTATTTCATCATTTGCATTAATAGTTACGGTTTTAAATTTATCAATATAATCATATGATAATGAAAATCCTTGATTGTATTGAGTTTGAATTATACTTGAAATATTTTCATCAGTTACTCTATCATATTCTAAACATATATTCGATAATTTATAACTCATATCTTTAACAACGCTAGATAATACAATTTCATTTACAGGAGCAAATGTTATTTCGAATATAACGTCTTCTTGAATTGCGTATTTATATAAAGGTGCATTATTATTTATCAATTCAAAGTCTAATGGAATTTTATATTTGCTTCCATAAATCTTTTTTATCAAATTATCTGCGGTGCGAGTTACTATTGCGTCATTAGCTCCTCATCTTAATTTATTATGGTTTTCTGATTGAATACCCTGAAATATCATATTATTTCTATTTTCTTTAGTTAACCATAAATCTTTATAATGCATAAATAAATTATAATCATCTAATGAGAAAACTGTTTCTGGTACAATCTTTATAGTTAATTTTTTAATCAAATATCTCCCAACATTATCGACAACATAATTATTATCATGACCAATTACTTTTATATCGGCCGATAAATAAATACTATTTGGAACATAAAAAGTATTTTGTGTTAATCGAGGGATTCTAACGTATAAAGTTTCATCGGGATTAATATTAGAAGGGTTATGAGTAATTATATGATGTGATCTTTCTGCTTTAATAGCATTAGATATTCTATGATTCTTAGAAGGATTGATATAACTCCCACTCATTTATTTAACAAAAAAATTAATTATTTATTTTTAATCATGGTTACTTGATATTTTTTGATATCATGTTTACTTGATATCTTTTGATATCATATTTACTAACCCAAAAATAATAGCACTTACAACTGTAATTAAAAATAAAATAATATGTTCAGCAGCAAAGTTAATAATGTTTCCTGCAGATTTCAATATAAAACCAACAATTGATGCAATAATTCCTGGTAAAGCTGCAGCAGATTTTTTAGATAGTTCCCATAAATATTTTGCTAATTTCTTTAAACCATCCTTAACTTTATATTGTATAGAATTATTACCTGGGGGTTTATCTGGTTTATTGGGAGTAGGAGTAGGAGTAGATTTCAAAGCATTTGATATAGCTAAACCAATTGTTGTAAATAACATAGTTACAGCTGTTAGAAATGAAAGAATTGTTATTCCTTCTAATTTAAATAATAATCTTATTCTATCTTTCAATGATATTTTAGAATCTGGTTTTATCAACAAATCTTTAAAAACAACTTTTAATTTTTTAATATGATTGAGATCATATGATTTTAATAATGTATCTCTTTCTTTTTCCTGTAATTCTTTGTTATATTTTAAATCATCTATTTCTTTTTCTAAAGCTAACTTTCTGCTTTCATAATCAGCTTCTTCGATTAATTGAAGATCTCTATTTAATTCTAATTGTTTTAATTCTTCATTTGCATTAATTAATTCTTTTTCTAACATGGTTATTTTAGAAAATCTCATCTTAATATTAGCAATTTCACCAGCTGATTCTTGCATACCTTTAATTTCTCTACGTGTTTTTTCAGGAAATGCTTCTAATTCATCATCAGTTAAATCAAGTAATCCTTTTTCTAGTAAAGATTGTATTCGATTTATTCCAGCACTATTCATCTCTTCTTCTGAATCTCTTAATCTATCAATTTGTTTTTCTAATACTAATTGTAATTGACTTGAATCATTATCAATTTGTTGAATATCTCTTCTCGATGTTTCGGGTGTTGAAGATCTTAATTTACCTAATCGATCTCCATACTCGTCCATTTCTGTTTCTGAATTTTTATTGATTATTTTTAATAAGTCATCAATTCTCTGACTAAATACTCTTATATTATCATCTCTTTCTTCTTGTGTAACATCAGTTATTTTATTACTAATACTTATTCTCTTAATTCTAGATGTTTCTAAATTTCTCAAAGTTGATTCCGCTAATATTTTATTTAGTCTTGTCTTTTGATTAGTGATATCAATATAATAATCATCTTTCAAACGATAATAATATTCACCATCTAAAAACTTTAACTCTTGTACTAAAAGTCTGGCGCCTCTATCATTTATATTATATCCAGAATCTTTAAATACACGTTGAAAATCATACATAAATTCATAATTTTCAAAATTTTCTCTTTCTAAACCTGGATTTAAATTTTCAGGAGGTATTCTCGATCTAGTTCTTCTATCAAATTCATCTGTTGATGGGGCTTTAGAACCACTATCTGCTAAATTAGAATTATATGCTGATTCATCATCATTATCAATATTAGTTTCATTAAAATCAGGTTGTGGTTCATCATCAATATATCCTTCATTATTATTTCCCATGTCATCCAATGGAATATCTTCTCCACCTTCTGCCATTTACATAATACAAAAATTAAAATTTAAAATATAATATTCCTCCGATTACAATTCCTATACAAGTTATAGCTAATTTAGTATTTTCATGGGATTTATTATCATCATTTAGTTTAATTATATCATGTTGAATATTATCTTCTGATGTATTGTAATCTTTTATTTTAGAATCATTATTTAATTTAATATTATTAGTTTTAGTTTCAGTTGATTGAATGTGTTTTTTATTTTTTTCGCCTTCCATTAATTTTGGAACAGTAATAATCTTTTTATTTATATCATTCAATCCAAATGAATTATTTATTGTTGCAGTTTTAATTAGATTATTATAACCAATTATGTTTCCCATCTTTAATACTAAATCATTAGAAATAATTAATAGATTAGGGCCTATACAATAATTAAGCCTTACATGAGATTTATCTAAATAATTTTGATATCTTATAATGTTTTCTGGAATCGATCTATTTTTATCATTATGTATGGAATCTTCAAATGAAACTTTAAATTGTTTCTCTGTATCAAATGATGTATTCAAATTTCCAATTATTGGGGATCTTGTTTCAATCTGTGATCCTAGAATACATATTAAATAAGTTCTAATAGATTGATTTATTCTTTGTATACCTGATTTAGTAAAACCTTCACTATTTTCTAAAATAAAATAAACCCAACCATTATTGTTTTCTTGTTTTAAATTATCATAAAATTTCGGTAATTTATCGAAATTTAATGTTTCTAAATCCTTTGTTTCTATTTTACCATAACCTAATTTATTATTATAGATATTATAAAAACTATTAGATGGTATGGGAAGTGCACAATATTCTGCAATCTTTTTAGGGCAAGGAAGTGATCTTATTGTTCCAATTTTTATTCTAAAATCAGAATTATTTATATCTATATTAAATTCATTACAAATTTTATTAAACTTTGATAAATTAATATTATTATCTAATTCTTTAAAATACCTAGATCCTGGTAAAGCGCACTCTAATTCATTCAATATTATTCTGATTTGAAAGTATGTATGAAATCTAAATAAACTTTGAATTAATTTATATTTAGAATTATTCAAATGATCATTCCAACTAATTCCACATCCTGTTGTTGCACAATAAACAGCAAAATTTAATTGGTTCTGCCAATACTTCATATTAGATTTTAATAACCATTGTTTGTCATCTTTCAATTTTTTAAAATTGATTAAATATACATGAAATATATTTTCCATCTTTGCATTAAAATTATTAGTTTCAGTAACATAAATTTCTAAATTAGTTAATGAATCTAAAACTTCATTTCTATATGTAATATCTTTATTAAAATCTATTGTTGGAATATTATATTTAATTGATTTATTATATTGGAAAGCTTTTGGAAAACTATCTGCCATTTATATAATTAAAAAATTAATAATTTATTAATTCTTTTAATAATTTATCTTGTTCTTCAACTATTATATGACCATTTAAACTCATGATATAATCTAGTGTGTTCTTTAATTTATTAATTTCTTTTATATTAGTTTTAATTTTTTCTTTATTACTTTTTATATTTAATTTTGAACTAATACCGGTTAAAACACTTGAACTTAATCCTAACACACCAATTGATATAGCTAACGGTGTTAATGGGCTGAATATTGCTAAAAATGTTATTACAGAACTAATTGTAACCGAACCACTTATAATCAAATAATATATAATTTTACTTTTTAGATATTTTTTCTTTTTAACTTTTAAGTCACTTTCAAATTCTAATATTTGTTTTTCTAAATATATTTTTAATTTAGTTTTATTTATATCATGAGGAATAATATCAATACTATCAACTTTATCTTCCATTTATTTAGCAAAAAAAAAAAATACTAATTAGTAAACTTATAAGCAACAAATATAACAATAACAGTTCCACCTAAAATCCATATTATTTCATATTTCTTCTGTTCATTACTTGGGGTATAATAATCTGATAATTTAGGATTGTATAGATGTAATTTTTCTTTATTGGTTACCGCGTTATATAAACTCATTGCATCATCAACTGATTGAAAATCTCTATGTGAAATCTTCTGATTATATAATTCTTTATTGATGTAATCCATATAGTTTTGTCTCTTTTCTCTATATTCTTCTGCAGCTTTATTGTATTTCTCTAACGCTAAGTTATGTCTTCTTTGTTCTCCTAATGAACTATTTTTATCAATATGTTTAAATAAATATCCACCACCAGTAAATGCTAAAGCGTTAACAATTGCCGATCCTATAATAGTTATAATTGCAGAAGCCATTTATTTAGCAAAAAAAATTATGCATTTATATGGGAGGAATATATTTTTGTTTTTCCAAATAATCAATAGTTAAATTAGATAAAGTAACTGCTAATGTTAATTTTAAAATATCATTTATATAAAATCTATCAACATTAACACTTCCCATTTTAAATACTTTTTTTAATACCATTGAATAACCAACAGTTCCAACTGATAGTAATGCGCCATTATATAATCCACTTATTATCACTCATTTATTTATCAAAAAAATTACTATCATCAAAATATTTAGTTATCTTAGTGATGATTAATTCAACATTTATTTCATTACTACTTTGATGATTATCATATATTTTGGATAATATGTTTTTGATATCATCAATAATTCCATCTTCATTTAATTCATAATATTCTAAAGGTGATTTAATTAAATCAATTACTTTTTCTATATTATAATTTTCTTTATTAATCATTGATGCATTGTTAAATGATTTACTTTTTATATCAGTAATTACATCATTTAATTTAATTCTCATTTCTTTACCATGTTTGAAATCAAACCCAAAACATATACTCGGTCCAACAGTTATATTCATTTATATAGTGAAAAAAAAATACTCTCTACATCTTACAACTAATTCATAAATTACAGGGAAATTATTTAAATCAATAAAGTATCCATTATGATTTCTAATTTCTAATCTAAAATTATTCAAACGAGGAATGCATGGTTTGAAATCACATTCTGTTAAATTATAATTTATTTGCGTTCTAAATTCTTTAACATTCTTCAATGGTAAAATGTTTAGTAAACCAGAATTACAAGTTATATCTTTAGTTGCTTCGAATGTTTTTGTAGGATCGATTAAATTGCAATAAATAAAAAAATGTGTAAAAGGTATTAAGTTTGGCGTAGCATCAATATTTGTAAAAGATTTATCTGGAGGAATTTCTAACAGTTTAGCTATAGGTTTTTTACCATAAATGCATGTTTTTCACTATCAGACAACCTTATCTTTATTTTGTCAGTACTCTCACTTTTTAAAAATCTAATATTAAACCCGGAATTATTACCTGACTTGTGCCAGGCTTTTCTATTAATTTCTTGTGCCAATGTATCTAAATTATACAACCCCGGTTTTAAATATATATAGGCCCATTCATTTTTATTTTTATTAAAAATTAAAAAAGCTCTATGTTCAATAGTTTTATTCGATATGTTGTAAAAAGAATTACATAAACTTATATTAACTAATTTTAAATCTACACAATTCTTAAATTCTCTATCTAATTGTACTAGTAAATTATGAGATTTATAATTTGTAAGTCTTCTAGAATCTACAAATATTCTGTATTCTTTTAATTCCGCCATTTATTTTACATATTTTCTCATTCGAAATCTATTTCATGGTGCCCCTTTTCATTCTTACCTTTGTATACGAAATAGAAATCTCCAGAACATAATTCTTCTAAATCTTCACTTGATAATCTATGAAATCTATCAGGTAAATATGTTCTGAATTTATATGTATTTCCTTTTAATCCTTCATATTCTAAGTGTATAACTAATTTATCTCCATAGTTATTAGTAACTGTATCAATATTTGTAATTAGATATTTCTTATGGATTGTTAATTCTGTTAACTTTTTGAATTTATAATCTACAGATTTTACATTTGTAGTATCTTTTATTCTATCTAGAAATAATTTGTTGTTCTCACTGTGTGCTTGTTTACTCTCCATTTTAATAACATATTTTTATTAAAATTTGATTAACACGTTAGAATTCTTTTCATTATCTCGTTCTCTTTTGTTTCTTCTCTTTTAAATTTTAAGTATTCATCTAAATTACAACCATAAGCAACTGTATGGATTCCATCATCTAATATATATCGTTTATCATCAAATGGGTTTAGACTTATCTTTTCAATTTCTTCAATAAACATTTCATGATCTTCAGATCTTAAACATCTCATCTTATGTTTTCTAACTTCTTCATTGAATATACAATTGATGTAATCTTTGAAATGAATATTCTTTTCTACTACACTTTTGGTTATTCCTTTTAACTTTTTAGCTTCATTTTCTTTAGTTTTATATGAATACATTTTAGATCTAATACCAATGAATTCAATCATTTCTTCACCACCTAATTCATCTTTGAATTTACCGGGAACTTTTTTATTATCATTGCTAAACAATTCATGATCTTTAGGATAGTTACTAAAATCAAAATGATGTTTTAATGTTTTTAAATCATCAGTTATGTTATCAGTTTTTATCTTTAATATGTAAGTATCTGTATCAAAATATAATATTTCTATATGTTTTTCTCCAAAAAGTGGTTGTAATACATTATAATAGAATTCATACATTAGTAATTTTGATAATTCTAAAACTGAAGCGCCAACATAGATTGGTTTATTAAATTCCATTGATGTTCTTCTCATCTTAACTGCAGCTAAATTTTCATCAAATATTCTGTTACCAATGAACTTAGGATATGTTTGTAAATGTCTAATTCTTTTACCATTACTAACTAACTCAATATCATTTCTATTTCTAATATTTTCACAAGTCTTACCATAGAATGCATTATTCATTAACTTGAAGAAATCTTTCTCGAAATCAGTTTTAGCTTTAGTTCTCTGTTTGGTGTTAAAATCTATATATTTTTCTATCTCTTAGATTGATTGAATGAAATATATCTATGTACTTTTTTTAGAACCATTCCTTGTTTTAGATAAAACTTTAACATTCTATAATGTACTACATGATTATATTTATCTTCTTGAGTTACCATTAACTTTTCTGTATGAATATGATTTTCGGGTTTAATTCTTTTTTGATAATTTGATAATTCTTTATGAGTAACAGTTTTATGTTCGGGGCAGTAAGCTAGATTTCTAGATTTAAATTTAATATGTTCAGGATATTCTAAGTCAACAACAAAGAGGTAACCAGTATCTGAATCATCTGCAATATCTAGAATTCTTTTCTTCCAATCAAATTTATCATTATTTTCATTCTGTAAAACTTCACTTATTTCAAATACTGCATAAGGTTGTGGTTCCATCATTGCCCAACCATACAAATTATTTGCATCTATATATAATAACTTATATCCGGGGTTATCAATTACATCGAAATATCTATCACCTAATACACCTGAAACTCCTCCTCTTATAGATTTTTCAAATAATAATAATTGATCTATATTTGTTAACAAATCCATTTTTATATCTGTAAATTTTAATCCACAATCCCATGTTAATCCTGGTGATGAATAACAATGACAAGGATCAATGTTAAAATATTTTAGGTTTACATCTCTAAACCTTTCGAATATATCGGTTAATAATAATACATCTGATTTTAAATATAAATCAACTAATTGCCCATGATTTTCTATTTTGAAATGATTCCAAATATTCAATGTTCTATTATAGACTTCATCTTTAACATATTCATTTTTTAATACATCATAGAATTGTTCTTTCAATAATTCAGTTATGTTAAAATCATTATGATTTTTATAGAAAGAATATGGAATTGCGCCTTTATATCTCATTAATTGAAAATCATCATTATTTGGGTAATGTTGCTTTAATATTTTTAATTCATCATCAACTAATGATTTTGATAAGTTATCTAATGAACTATTTAAAAATCTATATGAATCTATAAATCTTAAACACCCAAATTGGAATGATATATAATTCTCAGATGTTTTAGCTAACATTCTAAATTTATAAGTTGGTATTTTATCTTTTGATCTATTTGAATTTAATATTTCTATTTCATTATTGATTTCTTCTATTTTATGGCATAACTGTTTGTAATAAATGTGCATCATATCCTGATAGATTATGAAATATAACTGGTACAAAGTTAATTTTCTTAGCTTGTAAGTTACAATTCTCATGCGCAGCGCCTCTAAACTTTCCATTCAAATGATCATGGTCTCTTACTTTTTTATCTTTATAATTAAATATCTTTTCGCAATTATAACATTTACCTGCAAACACAAATTCTTCTTTATCTTTTTCTGTAATTATAATTTCTATATTTGTATTCAATAATTTACTAAATCTTATTTCATATTCAATTAATAAGTCACAAAAATGATTGATAACATTTTCATTTCTGTAATGATAATATTCACTTTCAATTAGTTCTGGATAATCAGATTTAATATATAATCCAAAAGCTGCAGCTGATTGATGAATCTTTTTAATTGTATTTGTTATTGGTGGTTCATCTGAAAAATCATTTTCATTAGAATTTAATTTCTTTCTTTTATAATATATTTCTTTTCTATCTTGATCAGTTAGTTCTTTATTTAATGATTCAAAATCTCCATATATTACAAATGGTACTTTATTTTTGTAATCATATTTTTTGAATTCTAATATTTTATCCTTTTCATTTGGTAAAACTAATTTACAATAATCATGATTTTCACATAATAGTTTATGATTTAATAATGCACTTTCATTACTGAATCTATGTAAACATTTTCTACATAGATATATTTTATTATCAAAATCATTTTCTGATTTAAAAAATAAATCAATTCTTTTAATCCACGTATAATGATTCTCATAATATAGTATATCTATAACATCATTTGAATCATAATCTTTTGATAGATATAAAGGTTCTAATGTATAATGTTTTATGTTGTTACCTTTTGTATTTGGTAATTTGATTAAATCAAATACATTTATCTTTATATTATTATCTCTTTCTATTTTTGGGATGTTTTTAATTATAACAGGATACTTATCTATCTTATAATTATTTTCAAATGGTTTATAATGAGTTAATCTAAAACTATGTTGTTTATAATCTTCAACTGGGTGTAAACAACTTATTATAGCCCATAGAAAACATTTATCATCAAAATTCTGTACATTTATTACAGCATTAGTTTTAAATGGTAGTTTAATATAACTTGTTCCATTTATACTATCATCTTTATGATAAGATAAATTATTTTCATCTATTGGTTTCGATTTAGTTAACTTATTATATTTTGTGTTATAAACATGTAAAGTCATAAATATTATTTCATCAAATATTAAACCAGATCCTTCAAAATATTTCTCTTCTATTTTAGTTTTTACTTCATTATAACATTTATCTAATTTATCATCTATATGTTGTTTTGAAATAATATGTTGTGAATGAGAATTTATATTATATATTGGTTTATCTTCAGATTTTATGAATTTAACTTTAGAAGATATACTTATTTTAGGATATTCAACATCAGTTATTATTTTTATTATTTCTTTCATATTTTCTAAATGATTTTTATTTTCTTCTAATGTTTTTCCTTTATGAAATTTAAACTCGATAGCTGCTGGACCAATATCACTTTTAAATGCTTCGGTTATCTCTATATCTTTTTTATTATCTAATGAATTAATATAATTTCTTACATCTTCCATGTATGGTCTTTTATTGTTTAATTTATTTTTTATGCTTTTAATTGTCTTCTGTTTCTTATCGTTACCATTATCAAAATAATCTTCACCTAAAATATCATTATTCTTATTTCTAATATGACTTATAGATTTTAAATGTTCTTTATAATATCTTTTATCACTGAATGATTGATTACATGTATCACATTTGTATGTTTCTTTTTCATTCTTTAATTCTTCTAATTTAGTTTCTAATATATCATCTTTATAGAACGATGACCACACTCAAACGTGGTGAACGGATAATAAGATAAAATCCCACTATTTACAGATTAAAAGAATTTAAAAACAAGAATTTATTTATTAAATCTAAAATATTTAAAAGACACGACGTTTCGATCTCACCCTAGAGATCATCGTCAATGTGAGAAATAGACTTAAAACAGGGGTATATATACAGAGGAGGACAGGTTAATTGAGTAAATTGGTGAGTGAGTAAATAATTAGTGTTTGGCGAGGCATGAAGTAATATACTTAGAAAGAAGGAAATTATGCGGAGAAAAGCCATTATTTAAATTGGTACTAATATCTGAGTGACGAGTAATTAGGGCAGACTCAACTATGTGGCGTTTAGTGTAATTGCTGGAAGTATAAATAATTTCGGCTTTATCAAAATTAAAACGATGACCAGTGTTCCAAACGTGATTGGCTACGCCACTAGCCGGTTTTTGATTTATTATATCCTTTTTGTGTTCCGAAATTCGAGTTTTTAAATCACGACCAGTTTCTCCAAAGTAAATTTTATCACAGCCAAAACAAGGAATTTTGTAAACTCCGCAGTCCAAAGGTTTAGATTGATTGTTTTTAACCAAAGTCTTACTAATTTTGTTTTCATACGTGAAAATGATTTGTTTATCCAATAAAGGGAGAGAGTGACGAAACTTTTCCAAAACAGGTACATACGGAACTACAATGAACTCTGAAATATGTTTTTTATTTTCTGGAGGTTTAGAATTGAAGAAAGTACGTTTAGCCTTAGAAATAGCAATTTTCAAAATGTGATCAGGGTAAGCCAATTTTCTAAGAGAGTTGGATATATGGTCAAATTCAGCCGAAAGGAAGGTTTCATCGCAGATCTGCAGTGCACGGAGAAAGAGGCCTTGAGCGAGACCGATTTTGATTGATTTGGCAGTAAACGAAAAGAAGTGAAGGTATGCCTCGGCGTTGATAGGTTTACGGTAGACTGAGAAAATCAAATGAGAAAATTTGTTGTGAATTAGAACATCTAAAAACGGAATTTGGTCATTTTGTTCCCATTCAAAAGTGAAATTCAAAGATGGATATTGGGAGTTGATGAAGTCGATAAAAGAGGTGAGATCAAAATTATCAGAAACTAAGCTCAGAATGTCATCAACATATCTAATCCAAAAGTTAGGTTTAGAGCCAGCGTACTTAGGGAGAATTTCGGATTCAAAGTGTTCAAGGAAAAGATTAGCCAAAATCGGGGATAATGGGTTACCCATAGCGAAACCGAAAATTTGTTCATAGAATTTGTCTTGGAATTGGAAATATAAATTGGTAGTACAGAGTTCCAAAAGTTCAAGTAAACATTCTACAGGAATTGGGAGATCAAGATTGGAGTCCGGGAGTTTTCTTCTTAAGAAATTGAGAGTTGGTTCCAATGGTATATTAGTGAACAAGGAAACAGCGTCGAAAGATATAAATTTTTGTCCATTAGGTTTGAGATTTTTGAGTTTGTCTAAAAGATCCATATTGTGACGAATGTGAGAATCAGAAAAAGTACCCAAAGCCGGGGAGAGTACTTTAGCCAGATATTTGGAGAGCCGATATGATGGAGAATTGATAGAAATGATCGGTCTTAACGGTGAATTGGGTTTATGAATTTTTGGAAGACCATAAGCATAAGGAAGATTTGGAAGTCGAGAGTTTTCTTGGAGATGTTTTTTAAACCTAAATTAAAAGCTGATTGCATCTTTTTCAAAGGGTTGTTTTTGATGGATTTGTAGAAATTGGAATCGCCAAACACTAATTATTTACTCACTCACCAATTTACTCAATTAACCTGTCCTCCTCTGTATATATACCCCTGTTTTAAGTCTATTTCTCACACCTGACGATGATCTCTAGTGTGAGATCGAAACGTCGTGTCTTTTAAATATTTTAGATTTAATAAATAAATTCTTGTTTTTAAATTCTTTTAATCTGTAAATAGTGGGATTTTATCTTATTATCATCTTTATATTCTAGTTTCAATTTATTCTCTTAATGTGTTTTAGTTTTATTGTGTCTTGCTTTTTGGGATTTATCTATATTGGTATTACATGTTGGACAGTAGTACTTATTTGCTTCCATTTTAATACTAAAATTTTTAATATAATATTATAAAAAAAAACAATAACTTCAACTAGCTAGTGAATTCTATTTTATTTTTAATATTTTCTTTTCAAAAAGAGAATACTTCATATTTTGAATAGATTCAAATAGAAATTCTTTAAATTCAAATAGCTAGTACCAGTAGTCAATACTAGAATTCTTTAACTTTAACTATCTAGTATCATTTTATAATACTTATAATATTTTTCTTATTAAATTTCTCTAATATAAATGTCAAAGAAATCGAGTAAGAATAGTATTGATATTGAAAAAACATTAGATGATTTGGGTATTAGTGATAATAAAGATACAGTTGTTTCTAATTCTATTCAAGTTAATAACAATATTGATTATGAATACTACTTATATTGTAAGCATCATCTTGAATTATTAATTGCTGGCGGGAAATCTAAGGATTTCTTGGGAAAAATAATAACTTTTCAAGAATTAGATGCTATGAAACCAGATAAAGTAATAAAATATTTTAAGATTTATGAAGAAGCTAGATTAGCTAGAATAAATGATTCTATTTCAGATGGTATTGTCAAATGTTATTCAAGTTATGTAACCAGTTAATACCAATTGATGATGAAAATAAATTATGTAGTGATTTGAAAAATGACTACTTAGTTATGACTGAATTACAAAAATGGGTTGGTTATGCTTCATTTCAATTAGGATCGGTTATGACGTTAATTTCTACTGGCGTCATAACATTTTCGAACATCAAACCTATGGAATATAAATCAGGTAAGAATGAAACGGATGTACTACAACCAAACGGTGAAACAGAAAATGAATCAGAACAAAAATTAACTAAAATAAATGAGTGATGGAGTTAAGAAAAAGGTTAGATCCGAGAAACAAATTAAATGGGCAAGAGAATTAGGTAATAGATCTTCAGAATTAAAAAAAGCCAAAAAAAAGAAATTAACTGATATAAATGAATCACAGACTTTATCTGATATTAATTCAAATAATAATCCATCTGATACTTCTAATAGTGGAAGAAATAATTACTTATATATTACAATTCGGTTAATCACAATTATTATATTCTCTGGTGTAATGTATAAATCAAAATTCAAATCTGATGATAAAGATGATTCCAATGATGATAAACCTATCATACCAGAAAATAAGTCAAATCATAAAGCCATTGAAACTAACTCTAAATTATTATTAATGGATTAAAATAAGATGAAAAAAGAAAAAATATTTAAGAGATTTATATTATAACCCAGAAAGTGAAGTATCATATTCTAGCGTTTCAGAATTATGGAATAAAATTAAATCTGATAAAGAAAATGGTAATATAAAATATGGTGAATTAAAATCATGGTTACAAAATCAACCAACATATCAAATCCACAAGAAAATGGATAAAACTTATTTAACAAGAAAAGTTATGGTTTCATATATCGATCAACAATGGCAAGCAGATTTAATTGACATGAAGAACTTAGAGGAATACAACACAAGATATTTCTGGATACTGAAGAACTTAGAGGAATACAACACAAGATATTTCTGGATACTGAATGTTATAGACATATTCAGTTGATACACATGGTCAATTCCAATCAAAAATAAAACTGGTATAGAAGTAACAAATGCTTTTAAATCAATATTTAAAGAAGCTATTCCAGATAAGATACAATTCGATGAAGGTAAGGAATTTTATAACAAACATTTCAAAAAACTTTTATCTGATAACGATGTAGATTATTTTTCAACACACTCAGATAAAAAAGCATCTTTTATAGAAAGATTTAATAAAACATTGAAATCTAGAATGTGGAAATATTTTACTACTAATGAAACATATAAATATATCGATGTATTAGATGATTTAGTGAAAGGTTATAATAATTCTAAACATAGTTCTATAAATATGAAACCTATACAAGCTAGAAAAGAAGATAATTCGGAAGTAGTTTGGAATAATTTATATGGTGCGTTTGTTACACATGATTTCGGAGAACCTAAATTTAAAATAGGACAACACGTTAGAATATCTAAATATAGAAAAACATTTTATAAAGGTTATACCCCAAATTTTACTGAAGAAATATTTAAAATTAAAAAGATGATATAAACTAAACCATTTGTTTATAAATTAGAAGATCTAAAAGATGAGGAAATATTAGGTTATTTCTATGAACAAGAATTATCACTTGTACCAAACCCAGATGAAATAGAATACAAAATAGAAAAAGTATTAAAAACAAAAACTTTTAAAGGAAAAAAGTATTCTTTAGTGAAATATAAAGGATATGATGATAAATTTAATGAATGGATTTTATCTAGTAAAATTAAAAGAATAAATGAATAAAGATTTATTTATATTTGAACCGCATAATATGTTAGTTACTGGAGTAACAAACTGTGGTAAAACACATTTCATATTAGATTTGTTAGAAACTATTTATAAGAATCATTTTGATAATATGATATTATTCTGTCCTACTTATGAAATGAATAAAACATATAATAGAGATATAGTTAAGATAAAAAAGTTTATTATATTAGATCCTAAAACAGTTAAAGAAAATTTAGATAATTGTATAAATATAGCAATTGATACTTATAAAGGATCAAATACATTATTCATTATAGATGATTGTGCAAATTTACATGATTCAAAAGTGAGAGAAAGTGAGTTATGTTATCTAGCTTTCTCTGGGAGACATTTCGGGATAACAACATGGGTTTTAAATCAAAAATATAATTCAATTGTTGAAGACTTTAGGGAGAATATAAGATTTCTAGTTTTATTCTACAATAAAGATAGAAAATCTATGCAACAATCATTGGAAGAAAATCAAATAATACCTACTGAATTACATGATGAATATATGAATAAATTAAAGAATAATAAAGGTTCAAAATTATTACTGAGGCTTCAATTTCCATATGAATATAAATTTATAAAATAACTATTTATATATCTATCTATCTAATACGTATTAAATACGTATTAGATACGTATTAAATACATTAATACTTAAAACCCCCTTTTTAAAATAAATATTATTCATACAATTTTCAACCAATTTATTTTTATTTTTTCAACTAATATATGAATAAGTTTGAAAATAATAAAGGTTATTTATTATTACTGAGGTTTCAATATAAATTGAAAAAAAAGTATAATTTAAGGTATTTTCAAATAATATGTATTAGATATGTATTAGATATGTATTAGATACGTATTAGATACCTTAAATACCTTAAATACTTAAAAACCCTTTTTTTATTTACTATTATTTTATACAATTTTCAACCAATATTATTATTTGTGTTAAATATAATTAATATTTTAATCACTTTCACTCTCATACCCCATCAATTTTTTCAAATTCTCTACCGAATTTTCTTCTTCAAATTCTTTATTATTTTTATACTTATTCTTCACCCTTTTTACCGCATCATCAATAGTTGTTTCATTGTTATGCTTATTCATCCAATCAAATTTATCATTATTTTCTACTTTATGTTTCATAGAATCTTTAATATCAATATGCTTATCTGTAACTATATTTTCATTGTCATCTTTCTTAGTGTTTGACTTCAACATTTCATTTACAATGTTTGATCCTAATATTTCTTTAGCAGCAGATAAATCTAATTTATCATTACTACGTTCCTTAGATAAAAATTCACCTAATGAATCTTTATATAAATCTTTACCATCTACTTTTTTATTTGAAACAAACTTTGTAACATAATTAAATGGGTGTTCTATAAATTCTCTTATACCAACACGACCTATTACATTAATAATATGTGAATTTGGATTCATATGATTATTCCATTTTGATGGAGCGTTTGAAAATTCACCTTTACAATAATCGCAATGATTTCTATTTTCACTAATATTTAATATTATTTCATTATTAGATGTAGAAGGTATTACATTATTAGATGTAGAAGGTATTACTTTATTAGATGTAGAAGGTATTACATTATTAGATGTAGAAGGTATTGCATTATTAGATGTAGAAGGTATTACATTATTATCAATTACATTACTTAAATTATCAACAACACCACTTTTATTATTATCGATTTCTATTAGTTTAGTTTTATAAATTTTGAAAATAGGATCAAATATCAAAGCTATATTACAAGGTATTACATAATATAAACCATCATTATTTTCATGTGTATCGATGTATGGAATATGTTTATATACTTTACCTCCTTCCATTTATTATATAAATTTTTATTAAAGTTAAAATTTTAATACATAACACTATTTAATTGAGAATTTACAATATTTAATTGTGCGTCAGATATAATATAAATATGCATTTTGAAATTTAGGCTTCCTTTTTTCTTTGTAATGAATAATTGTATTCCATCTTTAGTGTTTTGTAGTTTTTTTCCAGAACCATGTAATGAATTATCCTCTGTTGTTCTAAAATCTAACCATAATGCATATTTATTACCGGTATAATAATCAATTTGATTAATATTACAATTTTCAGATGATTTTACTATTTCATTCATAAAATGTTTTCCAATTTCTGGCCATTGATCAATCATTCTCATTCCTTGACAAAATATTTTATTTGCTATTCCTTCGATAGTTATTTCTACTTTTGTTATTTCAGGATTATAATAATTATCAACATTTATTGCACCATTAGTATATGTTGCAATGGTAAAAAATATTAATATACCTTTAATAGATCTTCTTGGGAAGTTAATATTCTCATTAATTATTTCATCATTTGCATTAATAGTTACAGTTTTAAATTTATCAATATAATCATATAATAATGAAAATCCTTGATTGTATTTAGTTTGAATTACACTTGAAATATTTTCATCAGTTACTGTATCATATTCTAAACATATATTCGATAATTTATAACCCATATCTTTAACAACGCTAGATATTACAATTTCATTAACAGGAGCAAATGTTATTTCGAATATAACATCTTCTTGAATTGCGTATTTATATAAAGGCGCATTATTATTTATCAATTCAAAGTCTAATGGAATTTTATATTTGCTTCCATAAATCTTTTTTATCAAATTATCTGCGGTGCGAGTTACTATTGCGTCATTAGCTCCTGATCTTAATTTATTCTGGTTTTCTGATTGGATGCCTTGAAATATCATATTATTTCTATTTTCTTTAGTTAACCATAAATCTTTATAATGCATAAATAAATTATAATCATCTAATGAGAAAACTGTTTCTGGACCAATCTTTATTGTTAATTTTTTAATCAAATATCTTCCAACATTATCAACAACATAATTATTATTATTACCGATTACTTTTATATCGGCTGATAAATAAATACTATTTGGAACATAAAAAGTATTTTGTGTTAATCGAGGAATTCTAACATATAAAGTTTCATCGGGATTAATATTAGAAGGGTTATGAGTAATTATATGATGTGATCTTTCTGCTTTAATAGCATTAGATATTCTATGATTCTTAGAAGGATTGATATAACTCCCACTCATTTATTTAACAAAAAAATTAATTATTTATTTTTTATCATGTTTACTAACCCAAAAATAATAGCACTCACAACTGTAATTAAAAATAAAATAATATGTTCAGCAGCAAAGTTAATAATGTTTCCTGCAGATTTAAATATAAAACCAACAATTGATGCAATAATTCCTGGTAATGCTGCAGCAGATTTTTTAGATAGTTCCCATAAATATTTTGCTAATTTTTTCAAACCATCCTTAACTTTATCTTGTATAGAATTATTATCATTCGGGGGTTTATCCGGTTTATTGGGAGTAGGAGTAGATTTCAAAGAATTTGATATTGCTAAACCAATTGTTGTAAATAACATAGTTACAGCTGTTAGAATTGAAAGAATTGTTATTCCTTCTAATTTTAATAATAACTTTATTCTATCTTTTAATGATATTTCAGAATTTGGTTTTATCATCAAATTTTTAAAAATAACTTTTAATCTATTAATATTATAATCATATGATTTTAATAATAATTTAATTTCTTCTTTCTGTACTTCTAAATTATCTTTTAAATTATTAATTTCTTTTTCTAAACGTTATTCTTTTTGCCTATATTCTATTTCATCAATTACTTGATGATCTAAATCAGACTTTAGTTGTTCTATTTCTTTATTTGCATTAGTTAATTCTTTTTCCAAATACATAATTTTTTGATCTCTTATACTTTTATTATGTGCAATTTTATCAGCTTCATTTCTTATACTAATAGTTTCTCTAATTGCTTCATCAGAAAATATATTTAAATCTTCTAATTGTTGATCTGTTGCATCAATTAATCCATTCGGTAAAAGTTTTTCAATTGGAACTTTATTTGATTTAAGTTTACTAGTTTTGGAAGTTATATTCTGTTCAGAAGTTGTTTCTGTTTCTGATTTCTTTTTGATTATTTCAAATAATTCATTAATTCTTTGTTTAAATACGTCTATATCATTCTTGTTTTATAACATCAGTTATTACATTACTATTACTAATTCTTTTAATTCTATCTGGATCTAAATTACTCAAAGTTGATTTTGTTAATATTTTGTTTTGTTTTTTATAAGAGATATCAATATAATAATCATCTTTCAAATGATAATACCATTTACCATTATCTAAAAATTTCAATTGATCTGCTAAAGGTCCAACGTCTTCATCAAGTTTAGAATTTTCAATTATACGTTCTAATTTAGGTATTTTGTTTAAATTATCTAAATCTTGTTTTACTAAATCTGGGTCTAAATTTTCAGGATTTAATTGTGATTCTGAATTTTTAATATAATCAGGCATATTTAAATTATTATTATATTCTGGCTCATTACCGTCATTATAACTTGTTTCATCAAAATCAGGTTGTTGTTCATCAGTTATGCCAGGTTCATCAAAATTATCCATTCCAATATCTTCTCCACCTTCTACATCCATTTACATAATAAAAAAATTAAAATTTAAAATATAATATTCCTCCGATTACAATTCCTATACTAGTTATAGCTAATTTAGTATTTTCATGGGATTTATTATCGTCATTTAGTTTAATTATATCATGTTGAATATTATCAGTTTTTATATCTTCTGATGTATTGTAATCTTTTATTTTAGAATCATTATTTAATTTAATATTCTTAGTTTTAGTTTCTGTTGATTGAATGTTTTTTATTTTTTTACCTTCCATTAATTTTGCAGCAGTATTAATCTTTTTATTTATATCATTTAATCCAAATGAATTATTTATTGTTGCAGTTTTAATTAGATTATTATAACCAATTATATTTCCCATCTTTAATACTAAATCATTAGAAATAATTAATAGATTAGGCCTATACAATAATTTAATCTAATATGTGATTTATCTAAATAATTTTGATATCTTACTATATTTTCTGGAATCGATCTATTTTTATCATTATGAATTGAATCATCAAATAATACTTTGAATTGTTTCTGTGTATCAAATGATGTATTTAAATTTCCAATTATTGGGGATCTTGTTTCAACCTGTGATCCTAGAATACATACCAAATAAGTTCTAATAGATTGATTTATTCTTTGTATACCTGATTTAGTAAAACCTTCACTATTTTCTAAAATAAAATAAACCCAACCATTATTGTTTTCTTGTTTTAAATGATCATAAAATTTCGGTAATTTATTGAAATCTAATGTTTCTAAATCCTTTGTTTCTATTTTACCATGACCTAATTTATTATTATAGATATTATAAAAAGCTATTAGATGGTATGGGAAGTGTAAAATATGCTGCAACATTTTCAGGGCAAGGAAGTGATCTTATTGTTCCAATTTTTGTTCTAAAATCAGAATTATTTATATCTAAATATTAAATTCATTGCAAATTTTATAAAACCTTGATAAATTAATATTATTATCAAATTCTTTAAAATACCTAGATCCTGTTAAAGCATACTCTAATTCATTTATTATTATTCTGATTTGAAAGTATGTATGAAATCTAAATAAACTTTGAATTAATTTATATTTAGAATTATTCAAATGATCATTCCAACTTATTCCACAACCTGTTGTTGCACAATAAACAGCAAAATTTAATTGGTTCTGCCAATACTTCATATTAGATTTTAATAACCATTGTTTTTCATCTTTCAATTTTTTTAAATTAATCAAATATACATGAAATATAAAATTGTTAGTTTCAGTAACATAAATTTCTAAATTAGTTAATGAATCTAAAACTTCATTTCTATATGTAATATCTTTATTAAAATCTATTGCTGGAATATTATATTTAATTGATTTATTATATTGGAACGCTTTTGGAAAACTATCTACCATTTATATAATTAATAATTAACTAATTCTTTTAATAATTTATCTTGTTCTTCAACTGTTATATGACCATCTAAACATATTATATAATCTAGTGTACTCTTTAATTTATTAATTTCTTTTATATTAGTTTTAATTTTTTCTTTATTACTTTTTATATTTAATTTTGAACTTATACCAGTTAAAACACTTGAACTTAATCCTAATACACCAATTGATATAGCTAAAGGTGTTAATGGACTGAATATTGCTAAAAATGTTATCACAGAACTAATTGTAACCGAACCACTAATAATAAGATAATATATAATTTTACTTTTTAAATATTTTTTAATCACTTTCAAATTCTAATATTTGTTTTTCTAAATATATTTTTAATTTAGTTTTATTTATATCATGAGGAATAATATCAATATTATCATCCATTTATTTAGCAAAAAAAATTACTAATTAGTAAATCTATATGCTACAAATATAACAATAACAGTTCGACCTAAAATCCATATTATTTCATATTTCTATTGTTCTTTACTTGGGGTATAATAATCTGATAATTTAGGTTTGTATAGATGTAATTTTTCTTTATTGGTTACCGCGTTATATAAACTCATTGCATCATCGACTGATTGAAAATCTCTATGTGAAATCTTCTGATCATATAATTCCTTGTTAATATAATCCATATAGTTTTGCCTCTTTTCTCTATATTCTTCTGCTGCTTTATTGTATTTCTCTAACGCTAAGTTATGTCTTCTTTGTTTCCCTAATGAACTATTTTTATCAATATGCTTAAATAAATAACCACCACCAGTAAATGCTAAAGCGTTAACAATTGCCGATCCTATAATAGTTATAATTGCAGAGGCCATTTATTTAGTAAAATAATTACGCATTTATATGGGAGGAATATATTTTTGTTTTTCCAAATAATCAATAGTTAAATTAGATAAAGTAACTGCTAATGTTAATTTTAAGATATCATTTATATCAAATCTATCAACATTAACACTTCCCATTTTGAATACGTTTTTTAATACCATTGAATAACCAACAGTTCCAACTAATAGTAATGCTCCATTATATAATCCAATTATTATCCACTTATTATCACTCATTTATTTATCAAAAAAATTACTATCATCGAAATATTTAGTTATCTTATTTATGATTATTTCAACATTTATTTCATTACTACTTTTATGATTATCATATATTTTGGTTAATATGTTTTTAATATCATCTATGATAAAATCTTCATCTAATACATAAAATCTTAAAGATTCTCCAATTAAATTAGTGATCTTTTCTACATTTAAAGTTTCTTTATCTATTGTTTTTTCATACTCAAATGTTGTTTCATTAGAAAATGCAATATTTTTAATATGTGTAATTACATCATTAATGTTAAATTTCATTTCTTTCTCATGTTTAAAATCAAACCCAAAACATATACTCGGTCCAACAGTTATATTCATTTATATAATGAAAAAATTACTCTCTACATCTTATAACTCATTCATATATCACAGGAAAATTATTTAAATCAATTTAATATCCATTATGATTTCTTATTTCTAATTTGAAATTATTGAAATGTGGAATGCAAGGTTTAAAATCACATTCTGTTAAATTATAATTTATTTGTGTTCCACATTGTTTAACATTTTTTAATGGTAAAATATTTAGTATACTAGTATTGCAAGTTTTATCTTTAGTTGCTTCAAATGTTTTTGTAGGATCAATTAAATTGCAATAAATATAGAAACGTGTGTAAGGTATTATATTTGGTGTAGTATCAACATTTGAATAAAGTTTATCTGGTGTAATTCCTAACAGTTTAGCTACAGGTTTTTTAACTGAAAATTGATATTTTTCATTATGAGCTAACCTTATCTTCATTTTATTAGAATTATCACTTTTCAAAAATCTAATGTTAAATCCAGCATCACTACCTAATTTGATCCGAGCTTTTTTATTAATTTCTTGCGTTAATGATTCTAAATTATATAATCCTGGTTTTAAAAATAGATAATTCCATTTATTCTTACTCCTGATTGAAAAAAATAAATGTTCAAGACTTTTATCCGATACATTGTAAAAAGAATTACATAAACTTATATTAACTAATTTTAAATCAACACAATTCTTGAATTCTCTATCTAATTGAACTTGTAAATTATGTGATTTATAATTTATAAGTTTTCTAGAATCAACAAATATTCTGTATTCTTTTAATTCTACCATTTATTCTACATATTTTCTTATTCGAAATCTATTTCATGGTGCCCTTTTTCATTCTTACCTTTGTATACGAAATAGAAATCTCCAGAACATAATTCTTCTAGATCTTCACTTGATAATCTATGAAATCTATCTGGTAAATATGTTCTGAATTTATATGTATTTCCTTTTAATCCTTCATATTCTAAGTGTATAACTAATTTATCTCCATATTTGTTAGTAACTGTATCAATATTTGTAATTAGATATTTCTTATGGATTATTAATTCTTTTAACTTCTCAAATTTATAATCTACTGATTTGACATTTGAAGTATCTTTTATTCTATCTAAAAATAATTTGTTGTTCTCACTGTGCGCTTGTTTACTCTCCATTTATAATACATATTTTTATTAAAATTTGATTAACACGTTAGAATTCTTTTCATTATCTCGTTCTCTTTTGTTTCTTCTCTTTTAAATTTTAAGTATTCATCTAAATTACAACCATAAGCAACTGTATGAATTCCATCATCTAAAATATATCTTTTATCATCAAATGGGTTTAGACTTATCTTTTCAATTTCTTCAATAAACATTTCATGATCTTCAGATCTTAAACATCTCATCTTATGTTTTCTAACTTCTTCATTGAATATACAATTGATGTAATCTTTGAAATGAATATTCTTTTCTACTACACTTTTGGTTATTCCTTTCAACTTTTTAGCTTCATGTTCTTTAGTTTTATATGAATACATTTTAGATCTAATACCAATGAATTCAATCATTTCTTCACCACCTAATTCATCTTTGAATTTACCAGGAACTTTTTTATTATCATTGCTAAACAATTCATGATTTTTAGGATAATTACTGAAATCAAAATGATGGTTTAATGTTTTTAAATCATCTGTTATGTTATTAGTTTTTATCTTTAATATGTAACTGTCAGTATCAAAATATAAGATTTATATATGTTTTTCTCAAAAAAGTGGTTGTAATACATTATAATAGAATTCGTACATTAGTAATTTTGATAATTCTAAAACTGAAGCGCCAACATAGATTGGTTTATTAAATTTAATTGATGTTCTTCTCATCTTAACTGCAGCTAAATTTTCATCAAATATTCTGTTACCTAAAAACTTAGGATATGATTGTAAATGCCTTATCCTTTTACCATTACTTACTAACTCAATATCATTTCTATTTCTAATATTTTCACAAGTCTTACCATAGAATGCATTGTTCATTAGTTTGAAGAAATCTTTCTCAAAATCAGTTTTAGCTTCAGTTCTCTGTTTGGTGTTAAAATCTATATATTTTTCTAACCACTTAGATTGACTAAATGAAATATAACTATGTACTTTTTTTAGGATCATTCCTTGTTTTAGATAAAACTTTAACATTCTATAATGTACTACATAATTATATTTATCTTCTTGAGTTACCATTAACTTTTCTGTATGAATATGATTTTCGGGTTTAATTCTTTTTTGATAATTTGATAATTCTTCATGAGTAACAGTTTTATGTTCTGGGCAGTATGCTAGATTTCTAGATTTAAATTTAATATGTTCAGGATATTCTAAATCTACAATAAAGAAGTAACCAGTAACTGAATCATCTGCAATATCTAGGATTCTTTTCTTCCAATCAAATTTATCATTATTTTCATGTTGTGAAACTTCACTTATTTCAAATACTCCATAAGGTTGTGGTTCCATCATTGCCCAACCATACAAATTATTTGCATCTTTATATAATAACTTATATCCAGGGTTATCATTTACATTGAAATATCTATCCCCTAATACACCTGAAACTCCTCCTCTTATAGATTTTTCAAATAATAATAATTGATCTATATTTGATAACAAATCCATTTTTATATCTGTAAATTTTAAACCACAATCCCATGTTAAACCTGGACTTGAATAACAATGACAAGGATCAATATTAAAATATTTTAGGTTTACATCTCTAAACCTTTCAAATATATCAGTTAATAATAATACATCTGATTTTAGATATGAATCTACTAATTGCCCATGATTTTCTATTTTGAAATGATTCCAAATATTCAATGTTCTATTATAGACTTCATCTTTAACATATTCATTTTTTAATTCATCATAGAATTGTTCTTTCAATAATTCAGTTATGTTAAAATCATCATGATTTTTATAGAAAGAATATGGAATTGCGCCTTTATATCTCATTAATTGGAAATCATCATTATTTGGATAGTGTTGCTTTAATATTTTTAATTCATCATCAACTAATGATTTTGATAAGTTATCTAATGAACTATTTAAAAATCTATATGAATCTATAAATCTTAGGCAACCAAATTGGAATGATATATAATTCTCAGATGTTTTAGCTAACATTTTAAATTTATAAGTTGGTATTTTATCTTTTGATCTATTTGAATTTAATCTTTCTATTTCATTATTAATTTCTTCTATTTTATAACATAGCTGTTTGATAAATAAATGAGCATCATATCCTGATAGATTATGAAATATAACTGGTACAAAGTTAATTTTCTTAGCTTGAAGTTACAATTCTCATGTGCAGCACCTCTAAACTTTCCATTCAAATGATCATGGTCTCTTACTTTTTTATCTTTATAATTAAATATCTTTTCACAATAATAACATTTACCTGTAAACACAAATTCTTCTTTATCTTCTTCTGTCATTATAATTTCTATATTTTTATTTAACTTTTCATTGAATTTTATTTCATATTCAATTAATAAGTCACAAAAATGATTAATAACATTTTCATTTCTATAATGATAATATTCACTTTTAATTAGTTCTGGATAATCAGATTTAATATATAAGCCGAAAGCAGCAGCTGATTGATGAATATTCTTAATAGTATTTGTTTTTGGTGGTTCATCTGAAAAATCATTTTCATTAGAATTTAATTTCTTTCTTTTATAATATATTTCTTTTCTATCTTGATCAGTTAATTCTTTATTTAATGATTCAAAATCTCCATATATTACAAATGGCACTTTATTCTTGTAATCATATTTTTTTAATTCTAATATTTTATCTTTTTCATTTGGTAAAACTAATTTACAATAATCATGATTTTCACTTAATTGTTTATGATTTAATAATGCACTTTCAGTTCTGAATTTATGTAAACATTTTCTACATAGATATATTTTATTATCAAAATCATTTTCTGATTTAAAAAATAAATCAATTCTTTTAATCCACATATAATGATTTTCATAATATAATATATCTATAACATCATTTGAATCATAATCTTTTGATAGGTATAAAGGTTCTAATGTATAATGTTTTATATTGTTACCTTTTGTATTTGGTACTTTGATTAAATCAAATACATTTATCTTTATATTATTATCTCTTTCTATTTTGGGATGTTTTTAATTCTAACAGGATACTTATCTATCTTATAATTATTTTCAAATGGTTTATAATGAGTTAATCTAAAACTATGTGTAATATCTTCTGTTGGATGTAAGCAACTTATAATTGTCCATAGAAAACATTTATCATCAAAATTTTGTACATTTATAACAGCATTAGCTTTAAATGGTAGTTTAATATAACTCGATGCTTCAATATCTGGTTCTTTATAATATGATACATTATTTTCATCTATTGGTTTTGATTTAGTTAACTTATTATATTTTGTGTTATAAACATGTAAAGTCATAAATATTATTTCATCAAATATTAAACCAGATCCTTCAAAATATTTCTCTTCTACTTTAGTTTTTACTTCATTATAACATTTATCTAATTTATCATCTATATGTTGTTTTGAAATAATATGTTGTGAATGAGAATTTATATTATATATTGGTTTATCTTCAGATTTTATAAACATAACTTTAGAAGATATACTTATTTTAGGATATTCAACATCAGTTATTATTTTTATAATATTTTTCATATTTTCTAAATTTTTTTATTTTCTTCTAACGTTTTACCTTTATGAAATTTAAACTCAATAGCTGCTGGACCAATATCACTTTTAAATGCTTCGGTTATTTCTATATCTTTTTTATTATCTAATGAATTAATATAATTTCTTACATCTTCCATGTATGGTCTTTTATTGTTTAATTTATTTCTTATTCTTTTAATTGTCTTATGTTTCTTATCATTGTCATTATCAAAATAATCTTCACCTAAAATATCATTATTCATATTTCTAATATGACTTTTAGATTTTAAATGTTCATTATAATATCTTTTATCACTGAATGATTGATTACATGTATCACATTTATATGTTTCTTTTTCATTCTTTAATTCATCTAATTTAGTTTCTAATATATCATCTTTATATTCTAGTTTCAATTTATTCTCTAAATGTGTTTTAGTTTTATTGTGTCTTGATTTTTAGGATTTATCTATATTGATATTACATGTTGGGCAGTAGTACTTATTTGCTTCCATTTTAATATCAAATTTTTTATTAAAATTGATTTTAGAAGTTATTCATTTATATTTTATTCATATATATGAAAGTAATAGGGATAATGGGCTTTCAGGCCAAAGGTCGAACGGTCGAGCTCGTAAAAAATGAAAAAACATAAAAATAATAACAATTTCTACTTGAATTACTCGCAAAACTCATAAAAATGAAAAATAAATTCTCACACGCTCGAATTTATTTTTCATTTTATGAGTTTCACTCCTAATTCAAGTAGAAATTGTTATTATTTTTATGTTTTTTCATTTTTACTCACCCGCCCGTTCAACCTTTAGCTTGAAAGCCCATTATCCCTATTACTCTTAAAATATTCATATATATATGAATAACATTTAAATCATTGAACTTCTAAAATCAATTTTAATAAAAAATATAGTATTAAAATGGAAGCAAATAAGTACTACTGCCCAACATGTAATATCGATATAGATAAATCCCAAAAAGCAAGACACAATAAAACTAGAACACATTTGTTTTTAGTCCAGTTGGTTAAAGCAAAGACATTTATCGAATTAAGGAACTCAACATATAGTGAAAAATATGTTGAATCGTTATAAACACCCGATAATACTCAGCTATATAGTTGGTTGTATTAGCTCTAGTAAACATATGTTACCAGCTTATATTTCAATTGTAAAGAGTTAATTAATTTCATTGATCTAAATGCTTTTATTATTGATTTTTTTTTCAACTTCAACGCGTTGTGTATACGGCGAACGTAGCAAATCACAAATCTCATAATTTACAAGTCTCAACACGTTTGTTCTAGATGTTTATACTAGAAAATGATTCTATTTTAACCTATATACATTCAATGTATAGAGCTATAGAATAAATCTATAAATTCACAGCCGTTACAGTTGTTACTATAACAACGAGACATTATGACACGTCATAATCAGAAACGTGTAGAGAGAACACTCTAGAACCGGAACTAGATGACGTGGCATAATTAACGACGTGTCATTCTAGAAATCACCCCGGAAATGGATATACGCTGTAATATTGTGCACAGGATATTCTATCTTTCGAAACGAAATAAGGAGTTTATAGTTTACAATTATAAATCTAAATGTAAGTACTGTTTGTTGTAGTTATTAAGGCTATTAAATACGAAACCTTTAAATATATTTAAGTGTATTTAGTATATCTTTTAGATAGTTAGAGTTACCGCTAATATCTTTTAGATTAATAAAACGCCATACGCATCAAGAAGTGATAGAGAAACTCAAGATACTCTTTCTGACTGAGGAATCAACAGCAATGGATATCAAACCAATAGAATCGCCAAAAGATCGTCGAAGAAACTATATAATAATTTCAAAAACATTAAGACTCCAATGATTAAGTTTAACATTTGTTGATGTAGTTAAATATTTACCAGCAATTGAAAAAATGTTTGTAATTATAAATTGTATTTATAGAAATCAAATGATGTATTAGAAGAAATGACTGAACAACTTGTATAATGTATTGTGTAAATCTACTTGGTGAATTTTTATATTCAGTCGTTTCAATAATGATTCGTTTCAATTATGATTAGCGCATGCGCATTAAGCAAAAGCGCGCACGAATGCGCGCTGTTGCTCAGGTATGATTTGTGAATTTTTATGTTCGGTCGTTTCTATTATGATTAACGCATACGCATTAAGCAAAACCGGCCACAAATGGCCGCATGTGACGCATGTAACACATGTAACGCATGTGTTGTTTCTATTTTACAGAATTTATAGAATGAATATATAATTATGATTAGCGCATGCGCATTGATCAAAAGCGCGCACGAATGCGCGGTTTGCTCAGTTGTATGATTTAGATATTTCATGTCGGTTGTTTCTATTTACATAATTATATATTCATTATGTAAATATAATTATGATTAGCGCATGCGTATTGATCAAAAGCGCGCATGAATGCGCGGTTTTACCTAATGTGAACACGTTTTGATATTTTCTGTGTTCGGTCGTTTCTATTTTACAGAATTTACAGAATGAATATATAATTATGATTAGCGCATGCGCATTAAGCAAAAGCGCGCATGAATGCGCGGTTTTGCCCAGTGGTATTATTTAGATATCAAGGAATCGAAACAACTTATCAAAAGCAGCGAGGAATGAAAAAGGATGACGTTGGTCGAAGAAATGGAAGAGGATTCTAAAATGTTAACCAATTTAGTTAAAAAATACGTATAATAAATGGAACCAGAACAACCACAAATTATCAATATTACAAATAACACTGGCGTTATAAACATATACTACAAGAAGTGTTCTAAATGTGAATTAGATAAATTAGCTTTAACAGAATTTAGTAAGCGTAAGATTAGCAAAGATGGTTTTCAATATTGCTGTAAAACTTGTACTAAACTATATACCAAACAATACCGAGAAGATAATATAGAACATTATAATTATTATATGGCAGAATATATGAGAGAAAGATATCAAACAGATCTTAATTTTAGATTGAAACAATGTTTACGGTCTAGATTAACACAATTATTCAATAAAGAAACACATTCAGAAACATTATCTAATTTATTGGGTTGTTCAGATGAATTTCTCAAATCATGGATAATATTTCAATTCGATGATAAAATGAATATAGATAATTATGGGGATTATTACCACATTGATCACGTGTTACCAATATCTAAATTTAACATGAACGATGAATACAATAAAAAACTTATTTGGAATTGGAAAAATTTAAGACCTTTAGAAAAGAAAGAAAATCAAATCAAATCTAATAAAATAGATTTACAGTTATATTTGAATCAACTGGAAAAAGTAAAAAAATTTATTGAATTATGGAATTCAACACATAATGAACAATACGTTGAGTCTTTAATGAGTGGTTAAAGAATAATAGATTTTAAATAAAAAGTATTTAAAAAACAATAACTTCAACTAGCTATCGAATTCTATTATATTTTTAATATTTTCTTTTCAAAAAGAGAATACTTTATATTTTGAATAGATCCGAATAGAAATTCTTTAAATTCAAATAGCTAGTATCAGTAGTCAATACTAGAATTCTTTAACTTTAACTAGCTAGTATCATTTTATAATACTTATAATACTATTCTTATTAAATTTCTCTAATATAAATGTCAAAGAAATCTAATAAGAATAGTATTGATATTGAAAAAACATTAGATGATTTGGGTATTAGTGATAATAAGGATACAGTTGTTTCTAATTCTATTCAAGTTAATAACAATATAGATTATGAATACTATTTATATTGTAAGCATCATCTAGAACTATTGATTGCGAGTGGAAAAACTAAAGAGTTTATTGGTAAAACAATAACTTTTCAAGAATTAGATAATATGAATAAAGAAAAAGTAATAAAATATTTTAAGATTTATGAAGAGTCAAGATTAGCTAGAATAAATGATTCTATTTCAGATGGTATTGTCAAATGTTATTCAAAATTATGTAACCAGTTAATACCAATTGATGATGAAAATAAATTATATAATGATTTGAAAAATGACTATTTAGTTATGACTGAATTACAAAAATGGGTTGGATATGCTTCATTTCAATTAGGATCGGTTATGACATTAATTTCTACTGGCGTCATAAAATTTTCGAACATCAAACCTATGGAATATAAATCAGGTAAGAACGAAACAGATGTACTACAACAAAACGTCGAAACAGAAAATGAATCAGAACAAAAATTAACTAAAATAAATGAGTGATAGCGTTAAGAAGAAGCCTAGATCCGAGAAACAAATTATATGGGCAAGAGAATTAGGTAAAAGATCATCAGAATTAAAAAAAGCTAAGAAAAAGAAATTAACTGATATAAATGAATCACAGACTTTATCTGATGGTGCCGTACGGCACCCACACGGTGGTATTGATTCAAATAATAATCCATCTAATTCTTCTAATGCTGGAAGTAATTATGAATTATATATTACAATTGGATTAGTAACAGTTATTATATTATCTGGTGTAATATATAAATCAAAATTCAAATCTGATGATAAAGATGATTCCAATGACAATCGGAAACTTAGTTATCCGTGTACAGACAGTAAACCTATCATACCCGAAAATAAGTCAAATCATAAATCAAATGAAAATAAATCTAAAATATTATTAATGGATTAAAATATGATGAAAAAAGAACAATATTTGAGAGATTTATATTATAACCCAGAAAGTGAAGTATCATATTCAAGTGTTTCGGAATTATGGGATAAAATTAAATCTGATAAAGAAAAAATAAAATATAGTGAATTAAAATCATGGTTACAAAATCAACCAACATATCAAATCCACAAGAAAATGGATAAAAAATATTTAACAAGAAAAGTTATGGTTTCATATATTGACCAACAATGGCAAGCTGATTTAATTGACATGAAAAACTTAGAAGAATATAACAAAGGATATTTTTGGATACTAAATGTTATAGATATATTCAGTAGATACGCATGGAGTATCCCGATTAAAAATAAAACTGGAATAGAAGTGACAAATGCTTTTAAATCAATATTTAAAGAAGCTATTCCAGATAAGATACAATTTGATGAAGGTAAAGAATTTTATAACAAACATTTCAAAAAACTATTATCTGATAACGATGTAGAATATTTTTCAACACATTCAGATAAAAAAGCATCTATTATAGAAAGATTTAATAAAACATTGAAATCTAGAATGTGGAAATATTTTACTGCTAATGAAACATATAAATATATCGATGTGTTAGATGATTTGGTGAAAGGTTATAATAATTCTAAACATAGTTCTATAAATATGAAACCTATACAAGCTAGAAAAGAAGATAATTCGGAAATAGTTTGGAATAATTTATATGGTGCGTTTGTTACACATGATTTCGGCGAACCTAAATTTAAAATAGGACAACATGTTAGAATTTCTAAATATCGAAAAACATTTTATAAAGGTTATACCCCTCATTTTACTGAAGAAATATTTAAAATTAAAAAGATAATATTAACTAAACCATTTGTTTATAAATTAGAAGATCTAAAAGATGAAGAAATATTAGGTTATTTTTATGAACAAGAATTATCATTAGTACCAAATCCAGATGAAATAGAATACAAAATAGAAAAGGTATTGAAAACAAAAACTCTTAAAGGAAAAAAGTATTCTTTGGTGAAATATAAAGGATATGATGATAAATTTAATGAATGGATTTTATCTAGTAAAATTAAAAGAATAAATGAATAAAGATTTGTTTATATTTGAACCACATAATATGTTAGTTACTGGAGTTACAAATTGTGGTAAAACACACTTCATATTATATTTATTAGAAACTATTTATAAAAATCATTTTGATAATATAATATTATTCTGCCCAACTTATGAAATGAATGAAACGTATAATAGAGATATAGTTTTTAAAGATAAAAAGTTTATTATATTAAATTCTAAAACAGTAAAAGATAATTTAGATAATTGTATTAAAATTGCATTAGATATTTATAAAGGATCTAATACATTATTTATTATTGATGATTGCGCAAATTTACATGATTCTAAAATTAGAGAAAGTGAGTTATGTTATTTAGCTTTCTCTGGTAGACATTTTGGGATAACAACATGGGTTTTAAATCAGAAATATAATTCAATTGTGAAAGATTTTAGAGAGAATATAAGATTTCTAGTTTTATTTTATAACAAAGATAAAAAATCTATGCAACAATCATTGGAAGAAAATCAAATTATACCTACTGAATTACATGATGAATATATGAATAAATTAAAGAATAATAAAGGTTCAAAATTATTAATGAGATTACAATTTCCCTATGAATATAAATTTATAAAATAAAATCCTAATTCAAAATATTATAGAATTCACTGTATACTAATGGATGAATGGATGAGTTGGATGAATTGGATGAATTGGATGAGTGGATGAATGGATGAGTGTAATAATATATAATTTACATATGTTTTTTTATTTTTTAAACAGTAAGAGTTTGATTTGAAGTTATTTTATCAATTTTATACTATATTTAAATATTATTTTAATAATATATATATATTGTGTTAAATTTAATAAAGAATATAAATATTATATTTATACTCATACTATTCTTCCAATTTATGTGTTAAAAAGTAAAATATATATATTATTATACTCATCTACTCTTCCACTCATCCAACTCATCCAACTCTTCCAACTCATCCATTCATCCATCAATATACAGTGAATTCTATAATCTTTTTAATTTTCATTTTCATATTTTTCTTTAAGCTTATTGTATTCTAAATATATATCCCTTTGCATTTTCTTTGGTATAATTCCTAAATAATTCTCGAGTTTATATTTATTGAATGTTTTTCTTGAAAATATTTTTGGAATATAATTTTCGATTTCAGTTTTAGATGGATGTTTATTTAAAAATTCTCTAAAATCATCATATTTAAGTTCAAATAAGTTCATTGCATAAGTAACATTTGGTTTAAAGTTATCTAACTTTTTCAATATGGTAACTATATCATTACTCAATAAATAATCTATAAATGTTTTTCTATACCACCGATAATCTAATATATTCTTTTTATTAAATTTTGGATTTATAACTGTTGGATTTTCTATTACATTATCTGTACCAATATGTTTAATTGAGTATTTATGATTCAATTGTTTATCATATATTACATGTTCTTTACATTTTTCACACCAAGATTTAAATACTTGTATTGCATGGGCTGAATCATTTCCACCTTTTGTTTTTAATTTATAATGTTTTGCCCAATTAGCCTTTGTTATACATTCATTACAGAAGGCACAATAATTCTGATCCTCTTTGCATTTATCTTTATATATATTGGCATATGTTTTTACTAATTGTAAAATATGTTCATCTTTTTTGATGTGTAATAAATAATCATTATAATTATCAAAATCTTCTTCACAATACATACATCTGATGTTATCTTTTGGTTGAACATTTGATTTTTCTATTTTAGGTTCAATATTATATTCTATTTTTGTTTCAATCTTATCATCATTCGATGTAGAAGGTATAACATTATCTTCTATTTTAGATTCAATATCATTCTTATCTTCTATTTTAGGTTCAATATTATCTTCTATTTTTGTTTCAATATTCTTATCTATTTTACTTATTCTATATTTGAATTGATTAATGTAATCTCCAAAATACTTACTGTATTCATCATAAGGTAATATATAATATATATCTGATATCATTTCACTTGGAGATTGTATTTCATATATTCCATCTTCCATTTAATATATATATTTTATTAAAGTTAAAATTTTAATACATAACACTATCTAATTGTGAATTTACAATATTTAATTGTGCGTCAGATATAATATAAATGTGCATTTTAAAATTTTTGATTCCTTTATTCTTTGTCATGAATAATTGTATTCCATCTTTAGTGTTTTGTAATTTTTTTCCAGAACCATGTAATGAATTATCTTCAGTTGTTCTAAAATCTAACCATAATGCATATTTATTACCGGTATAATAATCAATTTGATTAATGTTACAATTTTCAAATGATTTTATTTTTTCATTCATAAAATGTTTTTTAATTTCTACCCATTGATCAATCATTCTCATTCCTTGACAAAATATTTTATTTGCTATACCTTCGATAGTTATTTCTACTTTTGTTATTTCAGGATTATAATAATTGTCAACATTTATTGCGCCATTAGTATACGTTCCAATAGTAAAAAATATTAATATACCTTTAATAGATCTTCTAGGAAAGTTAATATTCTCATTAATTATTTCATCATTTGCATTAATAGTTACAGTTTTAAATTTATCAATATAATCATATAATAATGAAAACCCTTGATTGTATTGAGTTTGAATTATACTTGAAATATTTTCATCAGTTACTGTATCATATTCTAAACATATATTCGATAATTTATAACTCATATCTTTATTAACGCTAGATAATACAATTTCATTTACAGGAGCAAATGTTATTTCAAATATAACGTCTTCTTGAATTGCGTATTTATATAAAGGTGCATTATTATTTATCAATTCAAAGTCTAATGGAATTTTATATTTACTTCCATATATACTTTTTATCAATTTATCTACATCATTAGTTAATATTGCGCTATTAGCTTCTGATCTTAATTTATTTTGGTTTTCTGATTGAATACCCTGAAATATCATATTATTTCTATTTTCTTTAGTTAACCATAAATCTTTATAATGCATAAATAAATTATAATCATCTAATGAGAAAACTGTTTCTGGACCAATCTTTATTGTTAACTTTTTAATCAAATATCTTCCAACATTATCAACGACATAATTATTATTATTACCGATTACTTTTATATCGGCTGATAAATAAATACTGTTTGGAACATAAAAAGTATTTTGTGTTAATCGAGGAATCCTCACATATAAAGTTTCATCGGGATTAATATTTGAAGGGTTATGAGTAATTATATGATGTGATCTTTCTGCTTTAATAGCATTAGATATTCTAGAAATCTTGGAAGGACTTATATAACTCCCACTCATTTATTTAACAAAAAAAATTAATTATTTATTTTTTGATACAATGGTTTACTTGATATTTTTTGATATCATGGTTTACTTGATATTTTTTGATATCATGGTTTACTTGATATTTTTTGATATCATATTTACTAACCCAAAAATAATAGCACTTACAACTGTAATTAAAAATAAAATAATATGTTCAGCAGCAAAGTTAAGAATATTCCCAGCAGATTTCAATATAAAACCAACAATTGAAGCAATAACTCCTGGCAATGCTGCAGCAGATTTTTTAGATAGTTCCCATAAATATTTTGCTAATTTCTTTAAACCATCCTTAACTTTATCTTGTATAGAATTATTACCTGGAGGTTTATCTGGTTTATTGGGAGTGGGAGTAGGAGTAGATTTCAAAGCATTTGATATTGCTAAACCAATTGTTGTAAATAACATAGTAACAGCTGTTAGAATTGAAAGAATTGTTATTCCTTCTAATTTAAATAATAACTTTATTCTGTCTTTTAATGATATTTCAGAATCTGGTTTTATCAACAAATCTTTAAAAATAACTTTTAATTTTTTAATATGATTAAGATCATATGATTTTAATAATGTATCTCTTTCTTTTTCCTGTAATTCTTTGTTATATTTTAAATCATCTATTTCTTTTTCTAAAGCTAACTTTCTGCTTTCATAATCAGCTTCCTCGATTAATTGAAGATCTCTATTTAATTCTAATTGTTTTAATTCTTCATTTGCATTAGTTAATTCTTTTTCTAACATGGTTATTTTAGAAAATCTCATCTTAATATTAGCAATTTCACCAGCTGATTCTTGCATACCTTTAATTTCTCTACGTGTTTTTTCAGGAAATGCTTCTAATTCTTCATCAGTTAAATCAAGTAATCCTTTTTTTAGTAAAGATTGTATTCGATTTATTCCAGTTTCAGAACCAGATGTATCTGATATACTATTCATCAGTTCTTCTGAATCTCTTAATCTATCAATTTGTTTTTCAAATGTTAATTGTAATTGACTTGAATCATTATCAATTTGTTGAGTGTCTCTTCTCGATGTTTCTGGTGTTGAATTTCTTAATTTATCTAATCGATGTGCAAAATCTTCATCAGTTTCTGGATCAACATCAGTAGGATTTGGATTTGGATTTTTAAATGGTGAATATTTGTTTATATCAATATTAGGAATTGGTTCTTCTTCATTTATTCTATCGATTGCATTCCATATAATTCTGAGAAATTCTCTACCACCTTTTGAACCTTCAATTGTAGATAATGCTCGCATTCCAGGTTCAAAAATATTTTCTTGACCCATTCTAGATAATTGAATTGATACGGTATTCCTATTTAATTCAAGATTATAATACCATGCATCATTTTTAAATTCTAAATTATTAGTGAAATATGGGTCATCTTTAAAAATTTGTTCTACAACATCTTCAGTATCAATTTCATCTATTACAATTTTTGGTAATAATTCGTTAACAATTGTATCTGTTACTCTAGATTTCATTCTATATAATTCCATAGGTTTATCAGGATATTTTTCTTGTTGTTTTACTAATACATTCATAAATTCTTTTCTTTCTGTTCTAGTTGAAATTCTACCACTTTCAGGAGCTTCT